>NC_091679.1:44599490-44772912 GCF_030179915.1 Drosophila takahashii | reverse complement strand
TGTTTGGTGTTTTCCGAATATATTTCCAGGTTTTATTGTGTTAATCGTGAGTTCAACTTTTGTGTGTGTGGTTTTTACAGAATAGTAGCAAAGAGTAAAGTCATGGCCTTGATGATACCAGATCTCCATTATAGAAAAACCTTAAATTTACCAAAAGAAAAAAAATACTAAAAAATAAGCTAGACCAGGCGTAGACATTCCGCCCGCCTTGCAATATACTTCAAATTGCAAAAGGAAGCCTTCAATGACTAGGAGCACCGTATGCATTATTGTGCACAGGTACCGGATAGCATCCATCCTAGCACAGTATTCTGCGCCACCAGACGCCCACTCGGACTCGGCAATAGTCCTGGCTGGATCAGATTAGGGTAGACGTCGGCACCCAGAACCACGGAGATTCCTGTTGGCCTGTAAAAATTGGGATCTGCCAGGACGATGTTGGCAAATTGTGTCCGGACTGTGTCGGGCAGTTCCCTCGCAGGAGTACGCATCCGCAGCTGGTCTTCCACGCTGAAAACCACCTCCATCCTAGGTGTCTCTGCATTGATAGGGATCAGGGAAGCCTTGCAGACGCGCTCGCTTCCAACTCCCAGGATTGGGAGATTCATGGCTTCGGCCAGCGAATTGTCAATTCGGCTTACGCCCGAACAGGCATCCACCATGACTCGGACATCAAATTTCTTTGAGCCTACGTCGAACCGTAAATTTGCGGTGGGCAGGATAGCTGTCGAGGTGTGCGCGAGGACGGTTGAAAGACGAGGCATCTCAGCAGCTTGTGGCGGAGTTGGGGAACGTTGACGTCGCTCCTTCCTGCGATAAAGGTGGAGCAGGGTGTGATGATCACTGCCACACACTTGGCAACGGCATTTGCTTCGACAAGCCCCCTCTGAATGCTGATGTGCCAGGCAATTGGGACAGTATTTATTGATTAAGACTGCCCGCATACGACGCTCCGCATTCAACCGTAGGAAACGAGAGCAAGTCCGTAGAGGATGTATTCCTGTGCAGACTCGGCATCGGAACGATTTAGTTCCTCGAGAACATCTGCTTTCCGTTGACTGGGCGCTTCGGTGAGACGGCATTGTCCGATGACGTAAAGGAAAAAAAAAGAAGAAAAAAAGTACTGAAGACTGAAGAAAAAAATAAAATTAAAAGGATTGGATTAGCGGATGCGAAAAAAGTTATTGACATTGAACACATAGACTCTGCACGTTGTTGTCTACGGGGAGGAACACCACCTTACTAATAGGTCTTTTAAGCAGTATTCCGCGAGTAGAGCGAATATCCACTACGCGAACGTTGTTATCAGAGCCAGGATGGACCTTCTCAATACGACCAAGTTTCCAATCACATGATGGCGTGTTGTCCTCCTTGACAACGACCAAGTCGCCTTCTGTCAAGTTTTTTGTTGGAGTCTGCCATTTGCTCCTTTTGTGGAGCTCTTGGAGATATTCTGTTTTCCATCTCCTCGAAAACAGTTGGCTCAGAGCCTTAACTCGCTGCCATCTGTTCAGAATAGAACTGGCTTCGCCGGTCACAGGTGGTTCGGCAACCGCTAGTAATGGTCCACCTGTTAGGAAATGCCCAGGAGTGAGCGCAAGGAGGTCAGAAGGATCATCAGACATTGCCGATATAGGTCTCGAATTGAGACACGCTTCGATGCGACACAAGAGAGTGGATAACTCTTCAAATGTGTATTTAAAATGTCCCGTCGTCTTGTAAAAATGGGTTTTAAAACTCTTAACTCCCGCTTCCCACAAACCTCCCATATGAGGCGCACCGGTTGAAATGCCAGGATAGGCTTTGATGGTTAAACGTCGAAGTGACCTTTGCCTTCAGGGTCTCAAGGAAGTCTTTGTTCAATAAATTTTCAGCTCCGACAAAGGTCTTTCCGTTATCGGAGTAAAGGTGAAGAGGGCAGCCTCGCCTTGACACGAATCTAGAGAACGCACCAAGAAATTTCTCCGTTGTCAGGTCTGAAGTAGCTTCCAAATGTATCGCTTTGGTAGAGAAACACACGAGGACACAAACATATCCTTTAGTGATGCGGCAGGCTCGGCCAGTGTAACTCTTCACGTCGAAAGGCCCCGCGAAATCAAGGCCAGTGTGCGTAAAAGGCCGTGAGAATGTGCTCCTGGGTTTTGGCAGCCTTCCCATCAATTGTGACTGCACCTTCTTTCGATGAATAAGGCAAACTTTGCATGTGGTCGTCACCTTCTTAATAAGATTTCTAAGTTTCGGAATCCAAAACTTCGCTCGAATGAGACGCAACATGAGTTGGTTACCACCGTGAAGAGAAATACGGTGTGTAAAACGGACCAAAAGCTCAGCCATTCGGCAGTAGTATGGCAAAATAATCGGATGACTCTCATCGTAAGACAGCGAGTCAGATGCCGTCAAACGACCACATGATCGGATGACGCCGTCGGAATCAAGGAACGGATTTAGGTTGAGGATACAACTTGAGGTAGGAAGTTTTTTCTTGGATTGAAGAAGTTTGTATTCCTCTTTATACTCATTTTGTTGGGTCTGAATTATTAGTATTCGTTGGACACTGGATATTTCATCTGCGCTTAAATCTGGCGGATAGGTGCTGCGAAAACGTCGGCATCGGTTTATAAAACGCTGCACGAACGCCATAACCCTTAACATGCGGTTGAAATCAGAGAATCGATCCAGAATGTCCCATATTGGACATGCAAAGTTGCAACGCACTGCCTTTTTCTCAAGATCAGTTTCAGCAACTGCGTCACAGGGCTTAGGCCATTCCTGCTGTGGGCGAACTAACCATGAGGGTCCATGCCACCATAAGTCACTGTCAGCCAATTCTTCAGAGGATACTCCTCGACTAGCTAGGTCTGCTGGATTGTGCTCTGAACGCACATGAGACCATTTGCTTCCTTGCGTAGCTAATGTGATCTTGGTCACTCGATTAGCCACAAATGTTGTCCATTGGCACGATGGCTTATTCAGCCAGGCCAAAACAATAGTGGAATCAGTCCAAAAGTAGGTATCCGTAACGGCAAGTGGGATTTGAGGAAGGACTGCGGCCCAAAGTTCTGCCAGAAGAACAGCTCCACAAAGCTCAAGGCGAGGCAGAGACACTGTTTTCACTGGCGCAACCTTAGTTTTAGCTGTCAGAAGCTCAGAGGAAACGATACCGCCGCGTTGAACTCGAACATATATTGCTGCCCCAAAAGCCTTTTGGGAAGCATCGCAAAACCCGTGAACTTGGACGTTTGCGCCGGGTTGAAATTGTATCCAGCGCGGAACGCGCACTTTCGGCAAGAAGTCGTGGCTGCGAAGGAAATCGTGCCACCTTTGAAGTAAATCTTCGGGAAGAAAATCGTCCCAACCAATTTTCGCTAGCCAAATGTCCTGCATCAATATTTTTGCTTGAACTATAAATGGGGATAGCCAGCCGGCTGGGTCGAAAAGTCTTGCAATCTGGGACAGGATTTCTCGTTTTGAAAACTTCGATTTCAACTCTACTTGAGACGCAACGAAATAAAACTCATCTGCAGTTGCATTCCATCGCACTCCCAGCGTCTTTGTAGTGCTGACTTCCTCAATCTCGAGGAAGTCGACCGAGAGCAGATGGTCTTTGGGGAGAGCCTCGAGAAGGTCTCTCTCATTGGATGTCCATTTACGTAGGGGAAACCAGCTGAACTGAGCGCTGATCGCAACTCAGAAATAGCTACAATGGCTTCGGACTTTGTATGTGCTCCTGCAAGCACATCATCGACATACATATAATTCGAAATAATGTCAGAAGCACGGGGATACTGTGCTTTGACGTCATTGGATAGCTGTTGCAGGGTGCGTAAGGCCAAAAAAGGAGCACAGTTTACTCCAAAAGTGACCGTCTGAAGTTCGTAATCAGCGATATCCCCTTGATCATTTCGAAAGAGGATTCTTTGAAAAGGAGTGTGTGAGGTGGTTACTCCGATTTGGCGGTACATTTTTGTAATATCGGCATTAAAAACGAACTGAAATATACGCCACTTAAGGATTTGAAGGGTCAGATCAGATTGTAGTATTGGACCGGGATAAAGAATGTCGTTTAAACTGTTCCCATTTGATGACGGACTCGAAGCATTGAAAACTACACGTACCTTTGTAGTGGCACTCTCGGGCTTAAAAACCGCGTGGTGGGGTAAATAAAAATTTGCACTGTCCGTGTCTGAGGAGACCTGCTTCATATGGCCAAGATCCAAGTACTCTTTGATGACTGAATCATAGATATTTTTTAAAACAGCATCTTTTTTTAAACGGTTTTCGTTCCGTAGAAACTGTGCGAGGGCGAAAGACCTTGAGTGCCCCAAACTCACACTTTCCGCATTTTTAAAGGGTAGGGATACTACATATTTCCCCTCTGCTGATCTGGAAGTCGTCTGGACGAAATTTTGTTCACAAAAACTATCGGATTCTTTCACAACTTTACCTGGGAGATCCTCCACCTCCCAAAACTTTGTGAGTAATGTCTCCATAGTGGGCTCAGACTCTATGGACACCTTTGTTGTGAAGGAAGCAACACTTTTTTCTCTGGCTAAAGAAATTGGGCCTGTCAAAATCCACCCGAAAATTGTTTCTTGGCCCAGTAGCGAGCCACACAGGTTAGGTTTTGACCCAGAGAGAAGTACTGACGGCAGAATATCCGCACCTATTAACAAATCAATTTGCGAAGGCTGGAAAAATAGAGGATCAGCTAACTGAATATTTGGTAGCTCTCTGAGAATACTGCGATCAATTGTGGTCGTCGGAAGATTTCCAGCCAACTGTGGCAAGACTAGTGCAGTAGTATCAACTTTAAGCAATGGTTTGGCAGGGTTGCCAATCTGGAAATGGCACAGCTTTTGAGAGACTCCAGAACTGGCTTGGTTAAGCCCTGTGACTTTAGTCCTCACGTTTTGAAATGGAATTTTAATTCGATTAGCAAGTCTTGCCGAAATAAAGGTGCCTTCCGAACCTGAGTCGATCAGGGCTCGGGCTGAGTAGTTTTCTCCTAAATGGCATACATGGACGATGGCTGTCCCTAAAAGGACTCCTTGCTGATTGGAAACAAAATGGACAGAAGTGGACTGTATAGGGGTAGATTCTTGCACAGTTGTTTGATCCTGTGCGGAGCTATTATGGTTTCTAGGAATGTCTTTATGTAGGAGCGTATTGTGGCGTCCCTTGCAGATAAAACAGTTGTGCCTACTTTTGCACTCACGCAGATGATGTCCTCTAGCGAAGCAATTTAAACACAAACGCTTTTGTTTAATATAAGTTTCTCGCTCTGGTTGAGACATCTGGAGAAAGCGAGGACAAATTCGAACTGGATGTGCCTCTTTGACGCAGAGATCACAGCTGCGTACTTTTGGAGCAACCTGGATCTCGAAGGAGTTTACTCTTTTGGGTGCGGCACCGGTTTTGTGTTCCTTGGAATGAGAAGAAGCGCCCGAATTCACTCTGACATCCTCAATCGCCTCTAAGGTGCGATACCTTTCCTCCAGAAAAGTGTTCATCTCTTTCCAAGTGGGAATCTCGGATTTTTTGGTTAAAGACTGCTCCCATAGTGAAAGAGTGACCTGTGGCAGCTTGGATGAGCAAAGAAAGACCAAAAGACAGTCCCAATTAGACGTGGAAACTTTAGAGTGTTCAAGCGCCAGCAAACACCCTTGAATGGTGCTTTGGATTTCCTTTAAAGCTGTCCCTGATTCAACGCTTATCGTTGACAGATTAAAAAGGATTTTTAATTGGCTGTTGACGAGAAGTCGCTTATTCTCAAAACGTTCTATAAGCGCCGCCCATGCGGATTCAAAACCATCATTGGTAAGTGGGGATTTGGCAACAATGGCTTTGGCTTCGCCACTGGTTTTAGCATTCAAATGAAATAATTTTTCTACCTTAGTCAACCTGGAGTTGTCGACGTAAATGGCTGTGAATAGGTCACGGAATGTTGGCCAACGCAAATAATCACCGTCAAACACCTCTGTATCAACTGGCGGAAGATTACAGCCTTTAGAACTAAACTCAGGCCCAGGATTCGGCCGTGACAACGCTGTAGAAGCCGAAATGAAAGCGATTTGCTCACTTAATTTTGATGCACATCTCTCGTAAACTGAGTAGCAATTGTCGTATTTACTTTGCAACGACGGACAGCTGCCGCCGCCTTCTTGGATGACCAACCTGGAACACAAATCAAATTCCCTCTCTACTCTTTCCCATAGTGATTGAATTTGGTCGAGACGGACCTTTAAAGTAAACGAGGTTGGTTCGATAGCTGACGGTGTGAAAATTTGTGCCTCATATCTGCTTAATCGATCGCTTGTGGCAATAAATTCCATCATTGCTGTGTCTCGATTGCCCTTTACATTGGATCTTAGATTGCCAGAAGGCCCTGTACCTTCATCTTTCTTTCCTTCTTTGGGTAATCGATTTTCGGCCCCGTCTGGCATGTTTGCTGTTTGCCTTTGTTTAGACCAAAAGAAAAAAAATTAGTTTTGATATTAATCACGATAGATAGAAGTGGAGGCTGGAATTTATGCAAGTAAAAAACCCAATAAGTGGAAGTGTGAACGCGCTATTTGAAGACAATTTAAAAAGTGAAAACAATTAATTCCACTGTAAAGGCGTACACGGCCAACAAGGCGTTGTTCTCACTGGCAACTTGCTAAAAAACCCAAATGTAAGAAAATATATGTAGAGGTTGGATATGGACAATCGATATAACAGGATAGTATATTTTAATTCCTTTTGGCTGTTGTTTTCCTTTTAAGTTGCTAATTAATTAGTTGAAAGGTGTGAATATGGTATTACCGGTTCAGCGCTACCTTAACGGATGCCCTGTGGAACTAAGGAACGTTTGGAATTGAAACGTAGATATATGAGCATGTATGTTAAAATGTGTAATTTATTCACTTAGCACTTTCACCTAAATAAAAAACTGGGATCATGCACGCACACGGGGTATATGTATATGTGCTGCAATGTTTATATCACTTTTATATTACAGGAAAATATGTGCAATGATATGCACATATAAGACGGATGGCTCTGTACGTGTGTATATGTATGTTCGAATGTATGTTGGAAACGTATGTTCAAATGTATGTATGTTGGAATGTATGTTCAAATGTATGTATGTTGGAAACGTATGTTCAAATGTATGTTGGGAATGTATGTTCAAAATGTAGTTGGAAATGTACGTTCAAATGAATGCAAAACACTTTCACACAAAAAGAGAAATGAACTACGCATGCACATAGGATATATGTATGTATGAGGATTTGAGACGGATGGCACAAAAAATGCGTGTATATGTACTTAGCTGGCTGATATATAAAACCTGGCTCGATGAGGACCAAAAATGTATGTGTAGAAATGAAGACAAGACGGTGTTTGGTGTTTTCCGAATATATTTCCAGGTTTTATTGTGTTAATCGTGAGTTCAACTTTTGTGTGTGTGGCTTCTACAGAATAGTAGCAAAAAGTAAAGTCATGGCCTTGATGATACCAGATCTCAATTATAGAAAAAACCTTAAATTTACCAAAAGAAAAAAATACTAAAAATAAGCTAGACCAGACAGATACTTTTACATATACATATACAGGGGGTGGGGGAATTGCTGGGCTTGCGGTACTGCCATGAAGCATTGCTTCGCAAGACCAGCTGCTCTTCTTGGACGACCAGGTTTTAGGACTGTCCGTTGCGTATGCGTTCTAGACGCCTCAGCTCACGCGTAATTTCCGTCGCCAGTAGGCAAACCGCTGTCCATTTGGCCTGGCTTTCTAGCATGCCTGGTACCAAGTTTTCGGCCGTGATCCGGGATTCCAGGACCTCTTCCGCTTTCCCTCGTGCTTCTCCAAACCTGACGCAAGATGTCAGCACATGGTCAGCACTCTCCGGAACTCTACAAACGTCACACAGGGGCTTGCTTCTTTGCCGAAACGGCAGAGGTACTCCTTGAAGCAGCCGTGTCCGCTAAGCACTTGTGTTAGCTCGAAGGTCAGCTCCCCATGTTTACGGTTGAACCACTCCGCAATGCTTGGGATAAGACGGTGCGTCCAGCGGCCAGTTGTTGCCGCGTTCCACCTCTGTTGCCAGCTTTCGAGGGCTTTGGTTCTGGCTCTAAGTTTCGCCAGGCTGCGGTCCGGTAGTGAGTTTGCTGCCTTTCTCGCTTCGAAGTTCTCCTTGGCTTCAATCGCTGCGAGCTCCACGGGAATTATGCCACTGATCACCAGTATGGCCTCTGTGGAGACCGTTCGGAAGGCTGAACTTACTCGTAGTGCCCCCAGCCTGTAGTCTCGGTTTATACCACTCAGGTAGCTTTCTTTACATTCTTGGGCCCAGATTGGTGCTGCGTAGAGGATGGTAGACTTTGCTACATTGAAGAGCAGTCTCCGACTCGATGATTTCGGGCCTCTGTGGTTTAGCATCATGCGTGATAATGCCGCAGTGACGCCACGGGCCTTTTTATGTGTTTCCTGTAGGTGCTCTTTGTAGGTTAGCCGTGTGTCTAGCATGACACCCAGGTATCTGATGGCTCTTTTTGAGGTTATAGTCGACTCACCAACTGTGATTTCTACCGTTTCCACTGCTGTTCTGCTGCTTATGAGCACTGCTTCGGTTTTGTGTTCCGCCAGTTCAAGGCCAGCCAATCTAAGCCAGTCCCCAATCATACGGATGGCCCCGTTTGCTGTGCTCTCCACGTCCTCTTTGTTTTTTTGTACTACTACTACCGCGACGTCATCGGCGAAACCTACGATGTTTACTCCTGGTTGGAAGTCCAGTCGTAGGATGCCATCATACATGGTGTTCCATAGTAGAGGGCCTAGAACAGACCCTTGCGGAACTCCGCCCGTGACCCTGTAGATTTGTGGGCCGTCGTCTGTGTCGTAGTGTAGCCATCTGTTATCGAGGTAGTCGCTAACAATCGCCCTTAGATATGGTGGGATATCTAGTCTCTCGAGGGCCGAGATTATCCTGCTCCACGATGCGGAGTTGAATGCGTTTTTTATGTCCAGTGTAGCCACCAGACAGTACTCTTTGGTTCCTCCAAGCCAACGTGTACCCGCTATAGCACTCCGGGCTATTTTGTCTACCGTTTCCAGGGCATCCAGGGTTGAGCGAGCTTTCCTAAAGCCATACTGGCTATCGGACAGTCCACCGGCGGCCTCTATTGCCTCGCCTAATCTTTGACTAATGATGCTTTCAAGCACTTTCCCCGCAGTGTCCAAGAGACAGATTGGTCTGTATGCAGACGGGTCGTCTCTAGCCTTCCCCGGTTTCGGTATGAGCACCAGGTTTTGCTGCTTCCACCTTGTTGGGAAACGGGATTGTGACAGGCATTTTGTGTACATCCTAGCGAATGTTACTGGGTGGAGGCTGATCGCCATCTTGAGGGCCCTGTTTGGTATGCCGTCAGGACCGGGCGCCTTATTGTTTGACAATCGTTGGGCGATTTTGACAACCTCTTCCTGTGTCACTGGTTGAGGTTGGAGGATCGATGGGATGGCATCCTCTTGCCGCTCTTCCTGGGCAGGAAATAAATGCCTGACTATCCCCCCAAGTGTTGCAGAGTCTGTTGGTGCACTGTTTTTGAGCCCGTTTGTCTTCTTCATTACCACCTTATATGCTCTGCCCCATAGGTCGTTCTCCGCTTCGTCACACAGTTCGTGGAAGCATCGCTTTTTGCTGGACTGTATAGCCTTTTTAGGACTTTCCTCTTTTGGGTGTATATCTCCCTGAGAAACAGGAAGCTTTGGTTTCCCCGCGACCTGTGGTAGGCTCTTCTAGCACTTATGCATTCTCGGCGGGCTTCTTCAATCTCCTGATTCCACCAGTAGACCGGTCTGTGTCCATTGAAGCGTCTACTGCATTGCATGCTGGCGTCGCAGGCCTCCTTGACTTTTGTCATCACCGCCTCTTCGTGTTCGAGAGCTTCCATTCCTGCTAGCGTTGCCCTGAATGTTTGGATGTTTAGAGTCCCTTCTTTGTAGTGGCTGCGAGTTGAGATTCTCGGCGCGGATCTTTGCATGTTGAGAGTGGTAATAATGGCTCTATGGTCGCTCTCGGTGTAGGCTTCGCTAATTTCCCATGTTGCCGACGCTGCCAAGCGTGTGCTTAGGAATGTGAGGTCGATTATCGACTGTCCTCCTGCTCTACTAAATGTGGGGTTTGACCCGGCGTTCAAAAGAAGTAAATCTAGTGAGGCGAATGCCTCTACCACTATTTTTCCTCTGGCGTTTGTGTACGCTGACCCCCATTCGGTGGCCCATGCATTGAAATCACCAGCGACCATCGCAGGCGAGTGTAGGCTGGCATCGATGACCAGGTTGTCGATTGCCTCGCTGAAGTCCTTGAGAGACCAGCTAGGGGGCAGGTAGCAGCTATAGACCCACAGGTCATTTAGCTTGGTCCTGACGTAACCTTTTGCAGCCTTTACACCACTAAAATGTCTGGTATTTTGGCCACACGACCAGATAGCAGCCTTCTCTGTTGGATCCGCGACCCACGTGTTTGATCTAATAGTCCTATAGGGTTCGCTGAGGATTGCCACATCTATCCTGAGCTCTACGATCGTTTGGGTGAGAAGATCCTGGGCCACCCGACAATGATTTAGGTTCAGTTGGATAAACCTTAGCATTGGATTTTCTTGACAGCCTCAATGTACGCCGGGCATTTAAAGCTACCAGACGGGTGGTTCGTTGGGAGATCCTTCTTTTGGGCACAGAGTATGCAGTGCGGGTCCCTGCTGCAGTTTCTGGCCTCGTGGTCTTTCTCACCGCATTTGAAGCAAGCTCCTCTCAGGTCTTTGGCTGCTGTGCAGTTTGGGGATATGTGACCAAACTCAAGGCATTTGTAGCATCTCATAGGCGAAAGTATGGCTTTGATTCGGCAAATAACCCATCCGATTCGTAGTTTGCCCATGGTTAACAGCACGTTAGCTGTCGTTGTTGGCAGCGTCAGTGTCGCTATCTGGCAGCCGCCTCTAGTGGCTCTGAGGGACCTGATTGAGTCCACTGCGACTGGTGTACCTCCAGTTTCCTTGTTTATCGCCTCCGCTATTTCCTCTTTGGTTGTTACCTCGTCGAGGTTCAGAATCTCGAGCCTTGTCTGCTCTGTCAGGGCCCTCACCGTGGCTTTGGCTCCGAGGGCTTTACCGACTGCCGTTTTTACCTCCTCTGCGCTGTGGCCAGGGGCTTTCTTCAGCCGCAACAGTAGGTCTCCATTAGCCGTCTTACGGATTGTTTGCACATCTCCGCTGACGTGGCTCAGGGATGCATCTCCTTTTACCGCTTTTAAAAGCTCAGCGTACGTCAGGTTTCCAGCGCTAGCCACCACTATGGCATCCGTCCTTGTCCTGTTCTGGCCCAGTTTTTCCCCTTTCCAGCGGGGTTCGGTTCATTTCTCTTGCGAGGTTCGGCTTCTGGTTCCAGCCTACTTGTTAGTCTCCCATTAAACCTCCTCTTATTCGGTGGGGACCCACCTTGACCGGCCGTTTGGTCTCGAGGCCTTTTCGGGGTCGCTTTCGCTCCCTCTAGGCCACAGAGAAAGCTTACTGGCGAAGTTTGCGAGTGCTGTCTTTAGCTCTAAGGCGCGGCTTTTTCCTGCTTGGAGAGGGCTTCTGCCGTCTCTTGCAGATGCAGCAGTTCGGTGAGTTGGTCACGCATCGCCGATCGCGAGTTTTGTCGCTAAGGGGTTCCACCGATGGCCAAGGATTTCCCCTTGACTTCCTATCGATGGGGGGTACACCGCCCCTTTTCGGTCCCCAGAGCCCCGGTTACCCAGGCGCCGCCTTGGGCGGAGGGGTTGGATGTTGTCGGGTCCTTGACTTTCTGCCTCGCTTCCCTTAGTCGACTGTAAGAGCCCCAGTAAGTAGGCAATCCGATTGTAAGCCCTGACAGAAGATGAGTGCTACGACGTTTGTTTGTGCAAATAGGGATCGGCCTAAAAGTATGCAATGGCTTATTGTCGTGGGCGCCCTGCGTCGATCAGCTGTTTATTTCGCTCTAACCAGCACTGTCGACCAGCTGTTTGACCAGTTGCAAGAAGTGAAGGAAGGAAAACGAAAAACGCTTCTTTCCCCGCGGAAAAACTTTGTTTTTGGATTTCCCTTGGGGAGTGAGCGGGATGGAAGAGGTGTTTGGGTCTGGGCGACTGCCCCTCCCTCTGTACTGGATGGAACACCCTTTTTTACCAGGCGTCGCCGTAACTTTCCTTCAGCACGCCGGTCAGTTTGGTACGTACCACTTCCAGTAGGAGTCTCACCGCTGACCAGTGTTGGGAAAGGTACTGTGTTTTTTACCTAGGTAAGGTAAAAGGTATTGTCAAAAATAAATACCTAGGTAAGGTAAAGGTACTTAAATTTCCCAGTACCTAGGTAAAGGTAAAAGGTATTTATAAGGTATTTTTATTTTTTATAATTTTTTTGTTTTGTTCAATGTAATCATTTAAACTTAAAATAAGACTAGTTTTCAGTTTTTAGTCGTCTTAATCAAACAATATCTTTTCATTTCATTTAAATTTAAATGTTTTAATTTTGTGCATATATTTTTAAACCACGCGGCATGAATAATTTTATGCACGTATCACTTCATTAATGTATTTATGAAACCCTCATGTACATATTTGGCGCGCAAAAATTCCGTATGTAGAAACATTGACTATATATTGTGCATATGCATGTATATGCCGTTTGTTTACGTACATACGGCATTTTTGCGCGCCAAATACACTTTGGTTTCATAAATAAATTGATGTAGTGATGGGAACATACATACGTGCACAAAATTATATAAAAAAACTGCGATTAGTTTTAACTTCACAAAACAAACAATAGAACGGCTGAATTATTAATGCTGCGTTCCGACTATTACAATTCTGAAACGAAACGATACAATGAAACGATACTACAGTGTCGCAGTCAGATTTGGCTATTTTAAATCAGAGCAATGTTTAATACCTATGTAAGTACCTTAATAATTCCAAAGGTATATAAAAATAAATACCTAGGTAAGGTAAAAGGTACTCAATTATTTGTATACCTAGGTAAGGTAAAAGGTACCACTAAATTGTACCTAGGTACGTACCTAGGTAAAAGTATCTAGGTTACTAGGTCCCAACACTGCCGCTGACTTTGTTTACTTTTTAGGCCACTTTATGACACTAACTTGGTTGAAACACAGGAGGTACTTTTAAACACGACTGCACTCAACAGCATCCCGCACAACCCTCATGTATATGCGTGTGTACGTTTGTGTGTGTGCATTGCAGATGACTAAGGAATTGAGATTCGATCAAATTCAAATTCAAGACAATACTGATATCCTTTTGCTTAAAGAATATTTCATTTACATTTCCACAACATACTTACATAAGACATTTTGTAACCGATTTTTGTGAACTAAAATTCAAATCGCATTGATAATATTAAAAGAACATTAAATATTTAAACTAATTGATTCTCTTGCTCTTTATTACACGTGCCTCATATTGTTTAAACAAATTCAAATGTTTAAACAATTTGATTCACGGCTTCCCCGCCCACCTGCCTTCCTTATTATTAATTAAATGTTAATCAAGGTAAAAAATTAATGTGAAAACAAAAATACTGAAACAAAATATCAATGGTAAAATGCAGTAATTTGGAATTGCCTTTCTTGATGTCTTTTCCTAAATTAGTCAAATACATAAAGCAAAATATTGCTCCGCATATTTATTTCCCTTATAATAGTTGTCTACTGTGGATACCTTCCAAAAACCCCCGGTAGCAAATTCGCCAAGAGTATTTGGTTTGTACTTACCCATGTGCATAAAATTAGCTTTGCTACATTCTTAGGTAACTAATTAATTATCAAGAATTAACATCTTTACAAAGAGTAAACATAATTAGGTTTAAATAGTTTAAAAATTGCATCTTTAAAAAACAAAAAATAGAAATAGAAAATAGAAAATGTAGAACGAGGTAGCAAAGCCAATATCAACAGGATTTGTTTTAAGAGACCGATGAAATAAAAATAAGCCTAAAATTATCCTATCTCTGGCATTCATTTTTTTAAAATAAGAATTGGAGACATTAATTTTTTTTTAACTGTCAAAGGATAAACATCCCATCACATTTTGAAGCGGTTGTAACATTTCAAGGCGAACTTAAACTAAAAATATTCCCTCAAATTGTTTTAAATCTTAATCAAAATTATTATATTGGTTTTTGGAGAGCTATGTAAAACTTTTAGCAATTTTTTAAAGAAAACAAGTTTGTTTTCCAGAGTTAAACGCTAATCGATTTAGAATTGAATTACGAACTTACCGCGGCAGTTTTTTGGTTTGTTTTCGATAAAGTACTGCTTTGAAATTCATATTTTTGCACTCTTAATTCATACAAAAAAAATGCATAAATTTATCTTGTTAAGAGCGAGACAGCAATAGTCAAAACTCTCCGAAATTGAAAAAGAGTTTAATATTTTTAACATGTAAATTTAATCAAATTCGTATCCTATCTATTTTTTCTTAAATACATTTTTTTTAAATAATGTTTCTAGGCTTTAATGGCAATGGATTGGGAATTTAATTACATGCTCAACGCGGTATGACATTCTATATTTAATTAATATGTTTTGGACAAAAT
Source organism: Drosophila takahashii (assembly GCF_030179915.1). Classification (NCBI taxonomy): domain Eukaryota; kingdom Metazoa; phylum Arthropoda; class Insecta; order Diptera; family Drosophilidae; genus Drosophila; species Drosophila takahashii. The sequence goes on along the minus strand of NC_091679.1, from coordinate 44,758,294 downwards.
ACTAATGTTTTGAATGAAATTAGTGTAAGGATTTGTGTCGAAAAAGAAATCTGTTTGTTTCTGTTTTGTCCATCTGTTAACTTATGCAAACAATCCATAATAATTTTAAAAAGATTTAAAAAAGACACATGTTTTTAAAGTAGTTTTCAAAGGACAAAATATTTTTGTTTTTACGGATATCAAGGGAAAAAGTTCTGATAAAATCTTTTCTCGGTTTATAGAATAAAATTTGGAATTTTTAAATTTAAAATAAGCACCAAAGATAAAGCAATGCTTAATTTTCAATTTTAATTTTCGCAGGCGAAGCTGCGGGCTACAGACCCTGCTAGTTATTAATATAATTCTAATCAAGGTGAAAAATTAATGTGAAAACAAAAATACTGAAACAAAATATCAATGATAAAATGCAGTAATTTGGAATTGCCTTTCTTGATGTCTTTTCTTAAATTAGTCAAATACATAAGCAAACATGCATATTTGTTTCCCTTATAATAGTTGTCTACTGTGGATACCTTCCAAAAACCCCCGGTAGCAAATTCGCCAAGAGTATTTGGTTTGTAATAGTTTAAATAAATAGTTTAAAAATTGCATCTTTAAAAAACAAAAAATAGAAATAGAAAATAGAAATAGAAAATGTAGAACGAGGTAGCAAAGCCAATATCAACAGGATTTGTTTTAAGAGACCGATGAAATAAAAATAAGCCTAAAATTATCCTATCTCTGGCATTCATTTTTTAAAATAAGAATTGGAGACATTAATTTTTTTTAACTGTCAAAGGATAAACATCCCATCACATTTTGAAGCGGTTGTAACATTTCAAGGCGAACTTAAATTAAAAATATTCCCTCAAATTTTTTAAATCTTAATCAAAATTATTATATTGGTTGTTGGAGAGCTATGTAAAACTTTTAGCAATTTTTTTTAAGAATACAAGTTTTTTTCCAGAGTTAAACGCTAATCGATTTGGAATCGAATTACATACTTAACGCGGCGTTATAATCCATATTTTGTCAGTTTTTTGCTTTGTTTTCGATAAAGTACTGCTTTGAAATTCATATTTTTGCACTCTTAATTCATACAAAAAAATGCATAAATTTATCTGGATAAGAGCGGGACAGCAATAGTCAAAACTCTCAGAAATTGCAAAAGAGTTTATTATTTTTAACATGTAAATTTAATCAAATTCGTATCCTATCTATTTTTTTCTTAAAGAAATTTTTTTCAAATAATGTTTCTAGGCTTTAATGGCAATGGATTGGGGATTTAATTACATGCTCAACGCAGTATGACATTCTATATTTAAATAATATGTTTTGGACAAAATACTAATGTTTTGAATGAAATTAGTGTAAGGATTTGAAATCTGTTTGTTTCTGTTTTGTCCATCTGTTAACTTATTGAAACAATCCATAATAATTTTAAAAAGATTTACAAAAGACACATGTTTTTTAAGTAGTTTTCAAAGGACAAAATATTTTTGTTTTTACGGGTATCAAGGGAAAAAGTTCTGATAAAATCTTTTCTCGGATTATAGAGTAAAAATTTGGAATTTTTTAAATTTAAAATAAGTACCAAAGATAAAGCAATGCTTAATTTTCAATTTTAATTTCCGCAGGCGAAGCTGCGGGCTACAGACCCTGCTAGTATTGAATAAACCTCTCTTACTGCGTTTTGCTAATGTAATTCCGTTAATTTCTCTTTTAAGTTTTTCTACTAGATATCGGATTTGTATTTCGTCATTAAATTCATTAGCTTCTTTCAAAAGATTTTCAAAAGTTTGTTCAGTTTTTGTTATGTTTACACTTAGATAATGATATTCATAATTAATTGGGATATCTATTGATCCTGTTTTAAATACAAGATATCCATTTTGGGCCTTAATGGGGTTTATTTCAATGCTCTGCCCGATAGTTAGTTGAATTATAGTTGTTAGTATTATGGAGAAGGTCATTGTTTTCATTAAGTTGTTGTTGGGTCCGTTCATTTTCTTCTGCTTGCCTGGAATTACACTAGTTTACAGCCAAACTGCTCCAAGGCAATTGATGGCAAATTCTGTTAGTGTTCGACCTCCAAATCCCGAAAATACCACTAATTTTTTTTCGATGGCACAGTTTTTTTTATAAGATTTTTTAAAATTCAAAATGTTAAACATCGGACTTTTTCGAATTTCTTCCTATATCTCGGCAAATATCCACCCAATTGGGCCAGTTATTGTTTTATTATAAAGTCAATAGATCAGAGCTTAACTTTGCCATACAGATCAATATGATTGGATAAGTAATGGCAGCGCAGCAGCTCGACAAAGATGAAAAATGTGTTTTTGGTCCTCTGTAAGTCGGCTGTATGTATCGTAAAAACTCGAAATAAATACGTTGAAAAATTATAATGGGTACAATCTTAAAGTATACATCCCTCTGGACAAAACAAGCCGAGTATGGCCCAAATTCATACAAAATTGGATTTATGGAGGATTTTTAAAGTTCGGATTTCGGTTGACAAAGTTCAAATTTTAGTTTTATCCTATGCGGCGACATGTGAACCAAAATCAGTGGTGATGGCAGCTGTAGCGAACTACGTTTCGAGAGCTGGTGTAATTTGTAGCCTACGTTGAGCACGCGCTGGTTCCGGCATGAGTTACCAGTAGAGGGGGTCGGGGATAGGTTTTAGGAACGCTGCTACTTGCTCTATAGACGAACAACAAAATCTTATTACTTCGCGTGCTAAAGGGTACGAGGAACTCCGCAGGACTAATGGACCGGACTATTGACTAGCAATGGACAGACTAGGACGAACAAGGATGTAGTGCCTTTATGTCAGCGGTTGTTCAAGCTGACTTGCCCTCCCTACCATGATCACCATCGACCAGATATATATATGGCGATCCCTAAAAGGCGACTACACTTTACATGACAGATAACATTCGACGGCGCATGGCTTCCCTATTGACTCTACTCAACTTTAGATAACATTATAAATTTTATTTTTAAACATAGAATAATCCTATTAATTGACAAAAATTAATTCTAAACAAGTTCATTAGGATCCTAAGAAATGATTAGCATCTAGATTGAAACTAAAAATGCGATTTTAATGAATAACAATTAAATTTAGCGATCGCTGAATATTTCTGTGTTCATGTATATAAATGTACAAATGTAGAGAGCGGGTAGAATGGGTAGAATGTATGTATGTTAAATTATGCCATTATATGTGAGACTTAAAATTTTATTTTATTGAGCAGGGAGTTGTGATTTGGGCTTTATGGGGAGGAAATTTTTTGGAATTTGGAGTTTCTTTAATTTTTTTTTTTTTTATTACGGCATTTAGTAAGGGGTTAAATTTTAATGTTTGTTGTCTCTTTGGACTTTTGTGTTATTTAAAAAAAGGTAGTTGAGATTCATTACAATGGACTCACTTTGTTTTCCCACGATGAAGCGCTTCTCGAAGGGGGCCTGTGAAAGAGAACCTCAACTACTTAAGAGATCGCTTAAGTTACTCTCACTCGCCTTACTCGTAATCTACAGCGGTACGGTACTCTGCCGTTAAGATATGGGAGAGGGAAGGGAAATGTACATGGAAAGACGGGACTGCTCAGCTCTAATGCATATTTTTCCTGTTATTGACCTTCTCTCTTCATTCAAATTATACTCTTAAAACTACTTAAACTAAATTTCATCTTCGATCTGATTCAAGTGGCGTAAAAAGACGCGTAAAATTCGTAACTTTAAGTTTTAAATGTAATTCGAAATGATTTTGTATTTGAGGGGTTGATTAATTTATTTTTTTTTTTTTGGTATCTTTCCCTACGGCTTACGGACTGTATTGCCGTTAAATAGTCCCTAGCCTAAATTTCGCTGGCTACTGGGCTATTCTACAACATGTAAACGTAGATGTAGAAATGTAGAAAAAATATGTAGATGATATAAATAAATAAAATTCTCGGCGCTATGTTCTGCTGCTGCGGGATCTCGGATTCTGCTGCTGCTGGTTTGATTGGAGGTTGATCGGTAGATAAATTCACTCCTGTTGGCCCTTCGTTCTTCAGACGCCTCTTACGCCCAAGCCTGGCTTTTGGCGGACCGAAGTTATGTAAATAGGTGCCACCTAAAAACATTAGGGCGTTCAAACACCGTTATCACCTTCTCGCACTCAAAACTTACCCACTAGGGGTTGGCACTTTAGCACTTGTTTTCTTTTGTTTGTTTTTAACCAACTTGCAACGGCGATTGCTGGGAATTTTGGTACTTTTGGATTTCCTTTAATTTTTAAAACTTTGATCTTCCTGCACTTGCAACTACTTCTGTTTCAATCCACTGGCAATTTTGGTGTGACTCTAAACGAGATTGACTTCGGGTCGGGACCCTGAGTACGACCTCGCTCACCACTTTGGTGAAATTTTCGAAATTTTGGCTCAAGAGACTTATCCCCGTCCAAAATCGTTCTAGCCAAATTCCGTTGCCTACTTTTGGGCCGAAACATTTTCAAGCCAAACGACAAGCAATCCTAAAAAATTTATAAAATTGCTTGCGTTATGACTGTGAGTCATTAATAAGTAATATGCATTTGAATTATTCATTCTTATGAAATAACCATACTTTCAAAAAACGGATGTTTTGTTTTAAAAGTACTGCATTATTAAAAAAGCATGCTTTTTTTGAAAGTATGGTTATTTCATAAGAATGATTTATTCAAATGGATATTACTTATTAATGACTCACAGTCATAACGCAAGCAATTTTATATTTTTTTAGGAATTTTAAAAATTAAATTCTTTTTTATATTTTTCTAGCTTTTAAATATCTGATTTATCTATTTTTTGACACGGCTGCCATCACCACTGATTTTGGTTTATATGTCGCCGCCTAGGATAAAACTAAAATTTGAACTTTGTCAACCGAAAAAGTTGAAAAATCCGAACTTTAAAAATCCACCATAAATCCAATTTTTTATTAATTTGGGCCATACTCGGCTTGTTTTGTCCAGAGGGATGTAAACTTTAAGTTTCTACCAATTATAATTTTTCAACGGATTTATTTCGAGTTTTTACGATACATACAGCCGACTTACAGAGGACCAAAAACACATTTTACATCTTTGTCGAGCTGCTGCGCTGCCATTACTTATCCAATCATATTGATCTGTATGGCAAAGTTAAGCTCTGATCTATTGACTTATAATGAAACAAAAACTGGTCCAATTGGCTGGATATTTGCCGAGATATAGGAAGAAATTCGAAAAAAGTCCGATATTTAACATTTTGAACTTTAAAAAATCTTTAAAAAAACTGTGCCATCGAAAAAAAAATTAGTGGTATTTTTGTGATTTGGGGTCGAACACTAACAGAATTTGCCATCAATTGCTTTGGAGCTCTCTAAGAATATTATTTTGTAAACTAGTGTTATTATCGTATTTACTTTTATTAATTTTCTTCTTATTTTTAAATTTTGATTTATAATGAATAATCTTTCTTCCCCTATTTGTTTCCTCCAAATGTTTTTCGTCAATTTTTCTCAAGGTTCCTGTCTTCTTAAATGGATTTGTAGTTTTGGACTTTACTAAAGGTGCTTGTCTATATTTTGTGTCTATTTCGTAATCATGACGTTTTTCATTAAGCTTTTCAATTCTATTTATTTTCTTTTCTTATGTATCGTAATCAGGGGTTCCTGTACTTGATTTGTAGCATTATGATTAAAAATATACAGAATTAATTCAAATTGGGTATACCTGTTTTCAATGTCCGGTTCACTTCCTATGATTCTTAGCTTTTCATTTTCCATTTTATGAAATCTTTCTACGTCCGATATACCGTTTTTACTTGTTGTTACTTGAATTTGTACTCCTTCTGAGTTTAACCAATTGTGTAAAGCTACACACATAAATGCTGAATCCTTATCTGATTTGATTTCTTGTGGTTTTCCCATTTCGTTAAATACTTTCATGATAGCTCTTTTAGCTTCTAACCAATCCCTACTTGTGACTTCTACTAAAGTAGCAAATTTTGAGTAAACGTCTATACATGATAAAAATTGTTGGTTACCCACCATATAAAAATCCATGACAAATTTCTCTCTTATATTTTGAATTTCTGGTGTAAATTCAAATGTCAATTTGGTATTTCTATGTTCCGTTTTAGCAATGTTGCAAATTTCACATTCATTTATTATATTCTGAATTAATTTTTGATAATCAGGGAAGTAATGTTTTTCTCTAAACCATTTAGTAGTTTTTTCGATTCCTGGATGTAAGAGGTCTTTGTGTCGTTTCAATATTTTTTCCTTAAAATCTGCGTATGTCAGTATGTCTTCAAGTCTTGCGGTACATCTTACTAATTTCGTCAAATGACTTGCATTTATAATTTCCACATAAGCTTTTTGGAATATAAGGAAATCTGAATCGTTATGGAAATATATTGCGCTCTTCTTGGTACATAGGTATTCTTTAATTATCTCTTTTGCTATTTCTTTATAAATAATTTGAATTTTTAATTTGTGGAAAAAATGCGTTACTTCTGTTATATTTTCATCTCCTTTAATTACTTCAATTTGTCGGTCGCTCAGTTATAGAAATATAGTTCTGGTTATCTTCTTGAGCACTGTGTACTGTTGCGTTTCCACTACTGGCTGTCTCTTCTAGTCCATTTTCTTCAATATCATCTGTAAACATATTTTCTCCTATTTTGGTCCTGGATAAAGCGTCAGCAACATAATTTTCTTTACCTGGCAAATATTTAATCTGATAATCAAATTCGTTTAATTTTATTTTCCACCGTTGAAGTTTCATATTTGGTTCTTTTATATTATTCAGCCAGACTAAAGGTTTATGGTCGCTTAATATTTCAAATGACCTACCGAATAAATATGATCTAAAATATTTGGTAGCCCATACGATTGCTAAAAGTTCTTTTTCAATAGTCGCGTAATTTATTTCGTGCTCGTTAAGAGTTCTGCTAGCATAACAGATTGGTTTATGATTTTGTGACAGTACTGCTCCTATAGCTATGTTACTTGCGTCCGTTGTTAGAGAAAATGGTTTATTAAAGTCAGGATAAATTAAAATTGGGTCTGAGGTAATTAAAACTTTCATTTTTTCAAATGCTTCCATGTAAGGTTTGTCTTTAGTATTGATTGTGGCGCCTTTCTTTAGTTTCACTGTCATTGGTTTTACGATATGTGCAAAGTCTGGTATGAATTTTCGATAAAATCCACACAATCCTAGAAATGATTTAATTTCTTTTGGAGATTTTGGTATTGGAAAATTTATAATGGCACTTATCTTTTGTGGATTTGGTTTAATACCTGTAGTAGTTACTACGTGACCTAAAAACTCTGTTTCATTTTTCATGAATTCACATTTGTCTAGTTGTAATTTTAAATTTGCATCACGTAATTTTTGAAATACCCTTTCCAATGATAAAATGTGTTCTTCCAATGAAGTGGAAAAATTATAATATCATCTAGATATACCAAACAATCTGTAGGGGAGTGTAGGGTAATTTGACGAGTAGGGTAATGTGACGAACTCGTCGAATCTCATATATGACGTCACGACAAAAATTCCAAATAAATGTAGTCGTCTCCCCTTATCGTGTCGACAATGTATTTACAGTAATATTAATAAGAAGTCCCGTTATATGTTCGTGAGGTAATTTTCGCTAAAAATGTGGTGCGCAAACTAGCAAACCCATTCAATTTACTTGTGTTTCAGCAGTGCCAGAGCAAAGATGAGTGGAAAATAAAATCAGGCAAATATATGCACGTATAGATGAGATCTTTAACAACAGTTTTTGGTACCTCACGTTTTTTTCTTTTGCGCCGTTTGAGAGTGACACCGTTTTTGCTCCAAGTCTACCTTGTAGGGTATCGTGACGAACTTTTTGTAGGGTATTGTGACGAACTTTTTTTATTCAAGAATTTTAACTGTTATCGTTGATTACTTGTAAAAAAAATATAATAATACCAGATAACATTTACTGCTGCAGTTTTATTGTTGTTTTTAATAGTGACGTCAGTTTAATTTAATTTTAAAAAAATTTGCACTTTGACCATTTTTTTTTGTAAGTTTGGGTATTGTCTTATTACTTCTTTCTTTTCCGTATCGAAAATAACCTTTCCGTAAATAATATATAAAAAAATGTATTTTTTTGTTTGTAAAAAGGATGGTTTACACCAAACGCTGTGGGATTTGGCTACGTTGAAATTTCGAATCCAAATTTTTTTTAGAAATATGCTCAGTAAATGTAGGTAACTTTCTGCTTTTACACTTTTAAAAAATATTGATTTTTGGAGAAGTTACATTAAAGAACAAATCGTTCGTCACATTACCCTACAACTTTTGAAAGTGCAAAAAAAGAAGGGTTCACGCCAAACGCTGTGGGATTTAGCTGCATTGGAATTTCGAATTTCGAATTTTTCAGGGATATGCTCAGTAGATGTAAGCAACTTTCTGCGTTTACACTTTTGAAAAATATTGATTTTTAGAAAAGTTACATTCAAAAAACGAATCGGTCGTCACCTTACCCTACACTCCCCTATAGATTAAATCTTCGAACAAATTGTTCATACATCTTTGGAAAGTAGCGGGGGCGTTTTTAAGACCAAATGGCATTCGTGTGTATTCGTAATGACCGTGTTTTGTTGAGAATGCTGTTTTAGCTATTAATTCTGGTTCCATTTGAATTTGATGGAATCCTTTGGCTAAATCAATGGTAGTGAAAAATTGACATCTTCCCAATTTGTCATCCATTCTGGGTATCGGAAACTTATCATTGATAGTGATCTCATTTAAATTTCTGTAATCCACTACTAATCTAAACTTCATTTTGCCTGATGCATCGTTCTTTTTTGGAACTATCCAAATGGGTGAACAATAGGGAGATTTTGATTTACGAATTATTCCCTGTTCAATCATTTCATTTATTTGTTTATTAACTTCTTCATCAAAGGTTTGAGGGTATTTATATGGCTTCCTATATACTGGGTCTTCATGTTTTGTTTGTATTGAATGTTTAATAGTACTTGTAAAAGTCAAATTCTTACCTTCCTTGTACTGTATGTCATTGTATTCAAATAAAACCTTCTTTAAATTTTCTTTTTCATTCAAATGTTCTAATCTGTATTCATTGCATTCTTTTAATTCATTATTAATGGCAAAATTAAATGATTGGTCCTTTGATAAGGGCGGATTAAGGCATTCTAATGCGGTCTTATCCTCTTCAATCTCCTTCTTAACTGATGGTGGACTAAGGCATTTTACTGCGGTCTTGTCCTTTCTTACATCGTTCTCACCATATTTTATATAAAGTAATGTATCTCCTAACATCACTGTCTCTTCTTCGTAATTTATTTTTGCTTTACTTTCTTTCAAATAATCTCTACCTATTAAAAAGTCATAGTTTTCAGAAAATTTATGTAAATAAAATTTTTGTATCTCCTAACATCACTGTCTCTTCTTCGTAATTTATTTTTGCTTTACTTTCTTTCAAATAATCTCTACCTATTAAAAAGTCATAGTTTTCAGAAAATTTATGTAAATAAAATTTTTGTTTAACTGGACAGATTTTACATGGATCCAATGTAATACTTTTATTTAATTCCATTGACCCATTTATTGTGAATACTTTTAATTTTTCATCTTGTTCCTCATTATTTCTGCGTCATTATATTGATAGATGACCCTCTTAGCGCCCGACTGTTTTGACTAGCTAACAAACCTAAACTAACGATCCCCATCACTTTTTGGAAAATTAGATTTTTCACTAATTATCGCATTTTTTATAAGGGGTTACATCAGGATTTCTTGCAAAAAATTCCCAAAAATTAAAATGTCCAGAATTGAACGCAAATCGATTGAGAATTAAGCTACTAGCTCAACAAGGAATGACATTCCATATTTGGGCTATTATTTCCTTTGCTTCGGAAAAAAACGGATGTTTTAGGGTGGAAAATGAGGACTCAAATTTTAGGCAAAAAATACACTTTTTCAGTCGTAATTTTGACAAATCAAGGCCGAAAGCTTAGCGCCCGACTGTTTTGACTAGCTAACAAACCTAAACTAACGATCCCCATCACTTTTTGGAAAATTAGATTTTTCACTAATTATCGCATTTTTTATAAGGGGTTACATCATGATTTCTTGCAAAAAATTACCAAAAATTAAAATGTCCAGAATTGAACGCAAATCGATTGAGAATTAAGCTACGAGCTCAACAAGGTATAACATTCCACATTTGGGCTATTATTCCCTTTGCTTCGGCAAAAAAACGGATGTTTTAGGGTGGAAAATGAGGACTCAAATTTTAGGCAAAAAATACACTTTTTCAGTCGTAATTTTGACAAATCAAGGCCGACAGCTTAGCGCCCGACTGTTTAGACTAGCTAACAAACCTAAACTAACGATCCCCATCACTTTTTGGAAAATTAGATTTTTCACTAATTATCGCATTTTTTATAAGGGGTTACATCATGATTTCTTGCAAAAAATTACCAAAAATTAAAATGTCCAGAATTGAACGCAAATCGATTGAGAATTAAGCTACTAGCTCAACAAGGAATGACATTCCATATTTGGGCTATTATTTCCTTTGCTTCGGAAAAAAAAAACGGATGTTTTAGGGTGGAAAATGAGGACTCAAATTTTAGGCAAAAAATACACTTTTTCAGTCGTAATTTTGTAAATCAAGGCCGAAAGCTTAGCGCCCGACTGTTTTGACTAGCTAACAAACCTAAACTAACGATCCCCATCACTTTTTGGAAAATTAGATTTTTCACTAATTATCGCATTTTTTATAAGGGGTTACATCATGATTTCTTGCAAAAAATTACCAAAAATTAAAATGTCCAGAATTGAACGCAAATCGATTGAGAATTAAGCTACGAGCTCAACAAGGTATAACATTCCACATTTGGGCTATTATTCCCTTTGCTTCGGCAAAAAAACGGATGTTTTAGGGTGGAAAATGAGGACTCAAATTTTAGGCAAAAAATACACTTTTTCAGTCGTAATTTTGACAAATCAAGGCCGACAGCTTAGCGCCCGACTGTTTTGACTAGCTAACAAACCTAAACTAACGATCCCCATCACTTTTTGGAAAATTAGATTTTTCACTAATTATCGCATTTTTTATAAGGGGTTACATCATGATTTCTTGCAAAAAATTACCAAAAATTAAAATGTCCAGAATTGAACGCAAATCGATTGAGAATTAAGCTACGAGCTCAACAAGGAATGACATTCCATATTTGGGCTATTATTCCCTTTGCTTCGGCAAAAAAACGGATGTTCTAGGGTGGAAAATGAGGACTCAAATTTTAGGCAAAAAATACACTTTTTCAGTCGTAATTTTGACAATCAAGGCCGACAGCTTAGCGCCCGACTGTTTAGACTAGCTAACAAACCTAAACTAACGATCCCCATCACTTTTTGGAAAATTAGATTTTTCACTAATTATCGCATTTTTTATAAGGGGTTACATCATGATTTCTTGCAAAAAATTACCAAAAATTAAAATGTCCAGAATTGAACGCAAATCGATTGAGAATTAAGCTACGAGCTCAACAAGGTATAACATTCCACATTTGGGCTATTATTCCCTTTGCTTCGGCAAAAAAACGGATGTTTTAGGGTGGAAAATGAGGACTCAAATTTTAGGCAAAAAATACACTTTTTCAGTTGTAATTTTGACAAATCAAGGCCGACAGCTTAGCGCCCGACTGTTTAGACTAGCTAACAAACCTAAACTAACGATCCCCATCACTTTTTGGAAAATTAGATTTTTCACTATTTATCGCATTTTTTATAAGGGGTTACATCATGATTTCTTGCAAAAAATTACCAAAAATTAAAATGTCCAGAATTGAACGCAAATCGATTGAAAATTAAGCTACGAGCTCAACAAGGTATAACATTCCACATTTGGGCTATTATTCCCTTTGCTTCGGCAAAAAAACGGATGTTTTAGGGTGGAAAATGAGGACTCAAATTTTAGGCAAAAAATACACTTTTTCAGTCGTAATTTTGACAAATCAAGGCCGACAGCTTAGCGCCCGACTGTTTAGACTAGCTAACAAACCTAAACTAACGATCCCCATCACTTTTTGGAAAATTAGATTTTTCACTAATTATCGCATTTTTTATAAGGGGTTACATCATGATTTCTTGCAAAAAATTACCAAAAATTAAAATGTCCAGAATTGAACGCAAATCGATTGAGAATTAAGCTACGAGCTCAACAAGGAATGACATTCCATATTTGGGCTATTATTCCCTTTGCTTCGGAAAAAAAACGGATGTTCTAGGGTGGAAAATGAGGACTCAAATTTTAGGCAAAAAATACACTTTTTCAGTCGTAATTTTGACAAATCAAGGCCGAAAGCTTAGCGCCCGACTGTTTTGACTAGCTAACAAACCTAAACTAACGATCCCCATCACTTTTTGGAAAATTAGATTTTTCACTAATTATCGCATTTTTTATAAGGGGTTACATCAGGATTTCTTGCAAAAAATTACCAAAAATTAAAATGTCCAGAATTGAACGCAAATCGATTGAGAATTAAGCTACTAGCTCAACAAGGAATGACATTCCATATTTGGGCTATTATTTCCTTTGCTTCGGAAAAAAAACGGATGTTTTAGGGTGGAAAATGAGGACTCAAATTTTAGGCAAAAAATACACTTTTTCAGTCGTAATTTTGACAAATCAAGGCCGAAAGCTTAGCGCCCGACTGTTTTGACTAGCTAACAAACCTAAACTAACGATCCCCATCACTTTTTGGAAAATTAGATTTTTCACTAATTATCGCATTTTTTATAAGGGGTTACATCATGATTTCTTGCAAAAAATTACCAAAAATTAAAATGTCCAGAATTGAACGCAAATCGATTGAGAATTAAGCTACGAGCTCAACAAGGAATGACATTCCATATTTGGGCTATTATTCCCTTTGCTTCGGAAAAAAAACGGATGTTCTAGGGTGGAAAATGAGGACTCAAATTTTAGGCAAAAAATACACTTTTTCAGTCGTAATTTTGACAAATCAAGGCCGAAAGCTTAGCGCCCGACTGTTTTGACTAGCTAACAAACCTAAACTAACGATCCCCATCACTTTTTGGAAAATTAGATTTTTCACTAATTATCGCATTTTTTATAAGGGGTTACATCAGGATTTCTTGCAAAAAATTACCAAAAATTAAAATGTCCAGAATTGAACGCAAATCGATTGAAAATTAAGCTACGAGCTCAACAAGGTATAACATTCCACATTTGGGCTATTATTCCCTTTGCTTCGGCAAAAAAACGGATGTTTTAGGGTGGAAAATGAGGACTCAAATTTTAGGCAAAAAATACACTTTTTCAGTCGTAATTTTGACAAATCAAGGCCGACAGCTTAGCGCCCGACTGTTTAGACTAGCTAACAAACCTAAACTAACGATCCCCATCACTTTTTGGAAAATTAGATTTTTCACTAATTATCGCATTTTTTATAAGGGGTTACATCATGATTTCTTGCAAAAAATTACCAAAAATTAAAATGTCCAGAATTGAACGCAAATCGATTGAGAATTAAGCTACGAGCTCAACAAGGAATGACATTCCATATTTGGGCTATTATTCCCTTTGCTTCGGAAAAAAAACGGATGTTCTAGGGTGGAAAATGAGGACTCAAATTTTAGGCAAAAAATACACTTTTTCAGTCGTAATTTTGACAAATCAAGGCCGAAAGCTTAGCGCCCGACTGTTTTGACTAGCTAACAAACCTAAACTAACGATCCCCATCACTTTTTGGAAAATTAGATTTTTCACTAATTATCGCATTTTTTATAAGGGGTTACATCAGGATTTCTTGCAAAAATTCCCAAAAATTAAAATGTCCAGAATTGAACGCAAATCGATTGAGAATTAAGCTACTAGCTCAACAAGGAATGACATTCCATATTTGGGCTATTATTTCCTTTGCTTCGGAAAAAAAACGGATGTTTTAGGGTGGAAAATGAGGACTCAAATTTTAGGCAAAAAATACACTTTTTCAGTCGTAATTTTGACAAATCAAGGCCGAAAGCTTAGCGCCCGACTGTTTTGACTAGCTAACAAACCTAAACTAACGATCCCCATCACTTTTTGGAAAATTAGATTTTTCACTAATTATCGCATTTTTTATAAGGGGTTACATCATGATTTCTTGCAAAAAATTACCAAAAATTAAAATGTCCAGAATTGAACGCAAATCGATTGAGAATTAAGCTACGAGCTCAACAAGGAATGACATTCCATATTTGGGCTATTATTCCCTTTGCTTCGGCAAAAAAACGGATGTTCTAGGGTGGAAAATGAGGACTCAAATTTTAGGCAAATACACTTTTTCAGTCGTAATTTTGACAAATCAAGGCCGAAAGCTTAGCGCCCGACTGTTTTGACTAGCTAACAAACCTAAACTAACGATCCCCATCACTTTTTGGAAAATTAGATTTTTCACTATTTATCGCATTTTTTATAAGGGGTTACATCAGGATTTCTTGCAAAAAATTCCCAAAAATTAAAATGTCCAGAATTGAACGCAAATCGATTGAGAATTAAGCTACTAGCTCAACAAGGAATGACATTCCATATTTGGGCTATTATTTCCTTTGCTTCGGAAAAAAAACGGATGTTTTAGGGTGGAAAATGAGGACTCAAATTTTAGGCAAAAAATACACTTTTTCAGTCGTAATTTTGACAAATCAAGGCCGAAAGCTTAGCGCGCCGCTGTTTTGACTAGCTAACAAACCTAAACTAACGATCCCCATCACTTTTTGGAAAATTAGATTTTTCACTAATTATCGCATTTTTTATAAGGGGTTACATCATGATTTCTTGCAAAAAATTACCAAAAATTAAAATGTCCAGAATTGAACGCAAATCGATTGAGAATTAAGCTACGAGCTCAACAAGGTATAACATTCCACATTTGGGCTATTATTCCCTTTGCTTCGGCAAAAAAACGGATGTTTTAGGGTGGAAAATGAGGACTCAAATTTTAGGCAAAAAATACACTTTTTCAGTCGTAATTTTGACAAATCAAGGCCGACAGCTTAGCGCCCGACTGTTTAGACTAGCTAACAAACCTAAACTAACGATCCCCATCACTTTTTGGAAAATTAGATTTTTCACTAATTATCGCATTTTTTATAAGGGGTTACATCAGGATTTCTTGCAAAAAATTACCAAAAATTAAAATGTCCAGAATTGAACGCAAATCGATTGAGAATTAAGCTACTAGCTCAACAAGGAATGACATTCCATATTTGGGCTATTATTTCCTTTGCTTCGGAAAAAAAACGGATGTTTTAGGGTGGAAAATGAGGACTCAAATTTTAGGCAAAAAATACACTTTTTCAGTCGTAATTTTGACAAATCAAGGCCGACAGCTTAGCGCCCGACTGTTTAGACTAGCTAACAAACCTAAACTAACGATCCCCATCACTTTTTGGAAAATTAGATTTTTCACTAATTATCGCATTTTTTATAAGGGGTTACATCATGATTTCTTGCAAAAAATTACCAAAAATTAAAATGTCCAGAATTGAACGCAAATCGATTGAGAATTAAGCTACGAGCTCAACAAGGTATAACATTCCACATTTGGGCTATTATTCCCTTTGCTTCGGCAAAAAAACGGATGTTTTAGGGTGGAAAATGAGGACTCAAATTTTAGGCAAAAAATACACTTTTTCAGTCGTAATTTTGACAAATCAAGGCCGACAGCTTAGCGCCCGACTGTTTAGACTAGCTAACAAACCTAAACTAACGATCCCCATCACTTTTTGGAAAATTAGATTTTTCACTAATTATCGCATTTTTTATAAGGGGTTACATCATGATTTCTTGCAAAAAATTACCAAAAATTAAAATGTCCAGAATTGAACGCAAATCGATTGAGAATTAAGCTACGAGCCCAACAAGGAATGACATTCCATATTTGGGCTATTATTCCCTTTGCTTCGGAAAAAAAACGGATGTTTTAGGGTGGAAAATGAGGACTCAAATTTTAGGCAAAAAATACACTTTTTCAGTCGTAATTTTGACAAATCAAGGCCGACAGCTTAGCGCCCGACTGTTTAGACTAGCTAACAAACCTAAACTAACGATCCCCATCACTTTTTGGAAAATTAGATTTTTCACTAATTATCGCATTTTTTATAAGGGGTTACATCATGATTTCTTGCAAAAAATTACCAAAAATTAAAATGTCCAGAATTGAACGCAAATCGATTGAGAATTAAGCTACGAGCTCAACAAGGAATGACATTCCATATTTGGGCTATTATTCCCTTTGCTTCGGCAAAAAAACTGATGTTCTAGGGTGGAAAATGAGGACTCAAATTTTAGGCAAAAAATACACTTTTTCAGTCGTAATTTTGACAAATCAAGGCCGAAAGCTTAGCGCGCGACTGTTTTGACTAGCTAACAAACCTAAACTAACGATCCCCATCACTTTTTGGAAAATTAGATTTTTCACTAATTATCGCATTTTTTATAAGGGGTTACATCATGATTTCTTGCAAAAAATTACCAAAAATTAAAATGTCCAGAATTGAACGCAAATCGATTGAGAATTAAGCTACGAGCTCAACAAGGTATAACATTCCACATTTGGGCTATTATTCCCTTTGCTTCGGCAAAAAAACGGATGTTTTAGGGTGGAAAATGAGGACTCAAATTTTAGGCAAAAAATACACTTTTTCAGTCGTAATTTTGACAAATCAAGGCCGACAGCTTAGCGCCCGACTGTTTAGACTAGCTAACAAACCTAAACTAACGATCCCCATCACTTTTTGGAAAATTAGATTTTTCACTAATTATCGCATTTTTTATAAGGGGTTACATCAGGATTTCTTGCAAAAAATTACCAAAAATTAAAATGTCCAGAATTGAACGCAAATCGATTGAGAATTAAGCTACGAGCTCAACAAGGAATGACATTCCATATTTGGGCTATTATTCCCTTTGCTTCGGCAAAAAAACGGATGTTCTAGGGTGGAAAATGAGGACTCAAATTTTAGGCAAAAAATACACTTTTTCAGTCGTAATTTTGACAAATCAAGGCCGAAAGCTTAGCGCGCGACTGTTTTGACTAGCTAACAAACCTAAACTAACGATCCCCATCACTTTTTGGAAAATTAGATTTTTCACTAATTATCGCATTTTTTATAAGGGGTTACATCAGGATTTCTTGCAAAAATTTCCCAAAAATTAAAATGTCCAGAATTGAACGCAAATCGATTGAGAATTAAGCTACGAGCTCAACAAGGAATGACATTCCATATTTGGGCTATTATTCCCTTTGCTTCGGCAAAAAAACGGATGTTCTAGGGTGGAAAATGAGGACTCAAATTTTAGGCAAAAAATACACTTTTTCAGTCGTAATTTTGACAAATCAAGGCCGACAGCTTAGCGCCCGACTGTTTAGACTAGCTAACAAACCTAAACTAACGATCCCCATCACTTTTTGGAAAATTAGATTTTTCACTAATTATCGCATTTTTTATAAGGGGTTACATCATGATTTCTTGCAAAAAATTACCAAAAATTAAAATGTCCAGAATTGAACGCAAATCGATTGAGAATTAAGCTACGAGCTCAACAAGGTATAACATTCCACATTTGGGCTATTATTCCCTTTGCTTCGGCAAAAAAAACGGATGTTTTAGGGTGGAAAATGAGGACTCAAATTTTAGGCAAAAAATACACTTTTTCAGTCGTAATTTTGACAAATCAAGGCCGAAAGCTTAGCGCCCGACTGTTTTGACTAGCTAACAAACCTAAACTAACGATCCCCATCACTTTTTGGAAAATTAGATTTTTCACTAATTATCGCATTTTTTATAAGGGGTTACATCATGATTTCTTGCAAAAAATTACCAAAAATTAAAATGTCCAGAATTGAACGCAAATCGATTGAGAATTAAGCTACGAGCTCAACAAGGTATAACATTCCACATTTGGGCTATTATTCCCTTTGCTTCGGCAAAAAAACGGATGTTTTAGGGTGGAAAATGAGGACTCAAATTTTAGGCAAACAATACACTTTTTCAGTCGTAATTTTGACAAATCAAGGCCGACAGCTTAGCGCCCGACTGTTTAGACTAGCTAACAAACCTAAACTAACGATCCCCATCACTTTTTGGAAAATTAGATTTTTCACTAATTATCGCATTTTTTATAAGGGGTTACATCATGATTTCTTGCAAAAAATTACCAAAAATTAAAATGTCCAGAATTGAACGCAAATCGATTGAGAATTAAGCTACGAGCTCAACAAGGTATAACATTCCACATTTGGGCTATTATTCCCTTTGCTTCGGCAAAAAAAACGGATGTTTTAGGGTGGAAAATGAGGACTCAAATTTTAGGCAAACAATACACTTTTTCAGTCGTAATTTTGACAAATCAAGGCCGACAGCTTAGCGCCCGACTGTTTAGACTAGCTAACAAACCTAAACTAACGATCCCCATCACTTTTTGGAAAATTAGATTTTTCACTAATTATCGCATTTTTTATAAGGGGTTACATCAGGATTTCTTGCAAAAAATTACCAAAAATTAAAATGTCCAGAATTGAACGCAAATCGATTGAGAATTAAGCTACTAGCTCAACAAGGAATGACATTCCATATTTGGGCTATTATTTTCTTTGCTTCGGAAAAAAAACGGATGTTTTAGGGTGGAAAATGAGGACTCAAATTTTAGGCAAAAAATACACTTTTTCAGTCGTAATTTTGACAAATCAAGGCCGACAGCTTAGCGCCCGACTGTTTAGACTAGCTAACAAACCTAAACTAACGATCCCCATCACTTTTTGGAAAATTAGATTTTTCACTAATTATCGCATTTTTTATAAGGGGTTACATCAGGATTTCTTGCAAAAATTTCCCAAAAATTAAAATGTCCAGAATTGAACGCAAATCGATTGAGAATTAAGCTACGAGCTCAACAAGGAATGACATTCCATATTTGGGCTATTATTCCCTTTGCTTCGGCAAAAAAAACGGATGTTCTAGGGTGGAAAATGAGGACTCAAATTTTAGGCAAAAAATACACTTTTTCAGTCGTAATTTTGACAAATCAAGGCCGACAGCTTAGCGCCCGACTGTTTAGACTAGCTAACAAACCTAAACTAACGATCCCCATCACTTTTTGGAAAATTAGATTTTTCACTAATTATCGCATTTTTTATAAGGGGTTACATCATGATTTCTTGCAAAAAATTACCAAAAATTAAAATGTCCAGAATTGAACGCAAATCGATTGAGAATTAAGCTACGAGCTCAACAAGGTATAACATTCCACATTTGGGCTATTATTCCCTTTGCTTCGGCAAAAAAACGGATGTTTTAGGGTGGAAAATGAGGACTCAAATTTTAGGCAAAAACTACACTTTTTCAGTCGTAATTTTGACAAATCAAGGCCGACAGCTTAGCGCCCGACTGTTTAGACTAGCTAACAAACCTAAACTAACGATCCCCATCACTTTTTGGAAAATTAGATTTTTCACTAATTATCGCATTTTTTATAAGGGGTTACATCATGATTTCTTGCAAAAAATTACCAAAAATTAAAATGTCCAGAATTGAACGCAAATCGATTGAGAATTAAGCTACGAGCTCAACAAGGTATAACATTCCACATTTGGGCTATTATTCCCTTTGCTTCGGCAAAAAAACGGATGTTTTAGGGTGGAAAATGAGGACTCAAATTTTAGGCAAACAATACACTTTTTCAGTCGTAATTTTGACAAATCAAGGCCGACAGCTTAGCGCCCGACTGTTTAGACTAGCTAACAAACCTAAACTAACGATCCCCATCACTTTTTGGAAAATTAGATTTTTCACTAATTATCGCATTTTTTATAAGGGGTTACATCATGATTTCTTGCAAAAAATTACCAAAAATTAAAATGTCCAGAATTGAACGCAAATCGATTGAGAATTAAGCTACGAGCTCAACAAGGTATAACATTCCACATTTGGGCTATTATTCCCTTTGCTTCGGCAAAAAAAACGGATGTTTTAGGGTGGAAAATGAGGACTCAAATTTTAGGCAAACAATACACTTTTTCAGTCGTAATTTTGACAAATCAAGGCCGACAGCTTAGCGCCCGACTGTTTAGACTAGCTAACAAACCTAAACTAACGATCCCCATCACTTTTTGGAAAATTAGATTTTTCACTAATTATCGCATTTTTTATAAGGGGTTACATCAGGATTTCTTGCAAAAAATTACCAAAAATTAAAATGTCCAGAATTGAACGCAAATCGATTGAGAATTAAGCTACTAGCTCAACAAGGAATGACATTCCATATTTGGGCTATTATTTTCTTTGCTTCGGAAAAAAAACGGATGTTTTAGGGTGGAAAATGAGGACTCAAATTTTAGGCAAAAAATACACTTTTTCAGTCGTAATTTTGACAAATCAAGGCCGACAGCTTAGCGCCCGACTGTTTAGACTAGCTAACAAACCTAAACTAACGATCCCCATCACTTTTTGGAAAATTAGATTTTTCACTAATTATCGCATTTTTTATAAGGGGTTACATCAGGATTTCTTGCAAAAATTTCCCAAAAATTAAAATGTCCAGAATTGAACGCAAATCGATTGAGAATTAAGCTACGAGCTCAACAAGGAATGACATTCCATATTTGGGCTATTATTCCCTTTGCTTCGGCAAAAAAAACGGATGTTCTAGGGTGGAAAATGAGGACTCAAATTTTAGGCAAAAAATACACTTTTTCAGTCGTAATTTTGACAAATCAAGGCCGACAGCTTAGCGCCCGACTGTTTAGACTAGCTAACAAACCTAAACTAACGATCCCCATCACTTTTTGGAAAATTAGATTTTTCACTAATTATCGCATTTTTTATAAGGGGTTACATCATGATTTCTTGCAAAAAATTACCAAAAATTAAAATGTCCAGAATTGAACGCAAATCGATTGAGAATTAAGCTACGAGCTCAACAAGGTATAACATTCCACATTTGGGCTATTATTCCCTTTGCTTCGGCAAAAAAACGGATGTTTTAGGGTGGAAAATGAGGACTCAAATTTTAGGCAAAAAATACACTTTTTCAGTCGTAATTTTGACAAATCAAGGCCGACAGCTTAGCGCCCGACTGTTTTAGACTAGCTAACAAACCTAAACTAACGATCCCCATCACTTTTTGGAAAATTAGATTTTTCACTAATTATCGCATTTTTTATAAGGGGTTACATCATGATTTCTTGCAAAAAATTACCAAAAATTAAAATGTCCAGAATTGAACGCAAATCGATTGAGAATTAAGCTACGAGCTCAACAAGGAATGACATTCCATATTTGGGCTATTATTCCCTTTGCTTCGGCAAAAAAAACGGATGTTCTAGGGTGGAAAATGAGGACTCAAATTTTAGGCAAAAAATACACTTTTTCAGTCGTAATTTTGACAAATCAAGGCCGAAAGCTTAGCGCCCGACTGTTTTGACTAGCTAACAAACCTAAACTAACAATCCCCATCACTTTTTGGAAAATTAGATTTTTCACTAATTATCGCATTTTTTATAAGGGGTTACATCAGGATTTCTTGCAAAAAATTCCCAAAAATTAAAATGTCCAGAATTGAACGCAAATCGATTGAGAATTAAGCTACTAGCTCAACAAGGAATGACATTCCATATTTGGGCTATTATTTCCTTTGCTTCGGAAAAAAAACGGATGTTTTAGGGTGGAAAATGAGGACTCAAATTTTAGGCAAAAAATACACTTTTTCAGTCGTAATTTTGACAAATCAAGGCCGAAAGCTTAGCGCCCGACTGTTTAGACTAGCTAACAAACCTAAACTAACGATCCCCATCACTTTTTGGAAAATTAGATTTTTCACTAATTATCGCATTTTTTATAAGGGGTTACATCATGATTTCTTGCAAAAAATTACCAAAAATTAAAATGTCCAGAATTGAACGCAAATCGATTGAGAATTAAGCTACGAGCTCAACAAGGAATGACATTCCATATTTGGGCTATTATTCCCTTTGCTTCGGCAAAAAAACGGATGTTTTAGGGTGGAAAATGAGGACTCAAATTTTAGGCAAAAAATACACTTTTTCAGTCGTAATTTTGACAAATCAAGGCCGAAAGCTTAGCGCCCGACTGTTTTGACTAGCTAACAAACCTAAACTAACGATCCCCATCACTTTTTGGAAAATTAGATTTTTCACTAATTATCGCATTTTTTATAAGGGGTTACATCATGATTTCTTGCAAAAAATTACCAAAAATTAAAATGTCCAGAATTGAACGCAAATCGATTGAGAATTAAGCTACGAGCTCAACAAGGTATAACATTCCACATTTGGGCTATTATTCCCTTTGCTTCGGCAAAAAAACGGATGTTTTAGGGTGGAAAATGAGGACTCAAATTTTAGGCAAAAAATACACTTTTTCAGTCGTAATTTTGACAAATCAAGGCCGAAAGCTTAGCGCCCGACTGTTTTGACTAGCTAACAAACCTAAACTAACGATCCCCATCACTTTTTGGAAAATTAGATTTTTCACTAATTATCGCATTTTTTATAAGGGGTTACATCATGATTTCTTGCAAAAAATTACCAAAAATTAAAATGTCCAGAATTGAACGCAAATCGATTGAGAATTAAGCTACGAGCTCAACAAGGAATGACATTCCATATTTGGGCTATTATTCCCTTTGCTTCGGCAAAAAAACGGATGTTCTAGGGTGGAAAATGAGGACTCAAATTTTAGGCAAAAAATACACTTTTTCAGTCGTAATTTTGACAAATCAAGGCCGAAAGCTTAGCGCCCGACTGTTTTGACTAGCTAACAAACCTAAACTAACGATCCCCATCACTTTTTGGAAAATTAGATTTTTCACTAATTATCGCATTTTTTATAAGGGGTTACATCAGGATTTCTTGCAAAAAATTACCAAAAATTAAAATGTCCAGAATTGAACGCAAATCGATTGAGAATTAAGCTACTAGCTCAACAAGGAATGACATTCCATATTTGGGCTATTATTTCCTTTGCTTCGGAAAAAAAACGGATGTTTTAGGGTGGAAAATAAGGACTCAAATTTTAGGCAAAAAATACACTTTTTCAATCGTAATTTTGACAAATCAAGGCCGAAAGCTTAGCGCGCGACTGTTTTGACTAGCTAACAAACCTAAACTAACGATCCCCATCACTTTTTGGAAAATTAGATTTTTCACTAATTATCGCATTTTTTATAAGGGGTTACATCATGATTTCTTGCAAAAAATTACCAAAAATTAAAATGTCCAGAATTGAACGCAAATCGATTGAGAATTAAGCTACGAGCTCAACAAGGTATAACATTCCACATTTGGGCTATTATTCCCTTTGCTTCGGCAAAAAAACGGATGTTTTAGGGTGGAAAATGAGGACTCAAATTTTAGGCAAAAAATACACTTTTTCAGTCGTAATTTTGACAAATCAAGGCCGACAGCTTAGCGCCCGACTGTTTAGACTAGCTAACAAACCTAAACTAACGATCCCCATCACTTTTTGGAAAATTAGATTTTTCACTAATTATCGCATTTTTTATAAGGGGTTACATCATGATTTCTTGCAAAAAATTACCAAAAATTAAAATGTCCAGAATTGAACGCAAATCGATTGAGAATTAAGCTACGAGCTCAACAAGGAATGACATTCCATATTTGGGCTATTATTCCCTTTGCTTCGGCAAAAAAACGGATGTTCTAGGGTGGAAAATGAGGACTCAAATTTTAGGCAAAAAATACACTTTTTCAGTCGTAATTTTGACAAATCAAGGCCGAAAGCTTAGCGCGCGACTGTTTTGACTAGCTAACAAACCTAAACTAACGATCCCCATCACTTTTTGGAAAATTAGATTTTTCACTAATTATCGCATTTTTTATAAGGGGTTACATCATGATTTCTTGCAAAAAATTACCAAAAATTAAAATGTCCAGAATTGAACGCAAATCGATTGAGAATTAAGCTACGAGCTCAACAAGGAATGACATTCCATATTTGGGCTATTATTCCCTTTGCTTCGGCAAAAAAACGGATGTTCTAGGGTGGAAAATGAGGACTCAAATTTTAGGCAAAAAATACACTTTTTCAGTCGTAATTTTGACAAATCAAGGCCGAAAGCTTAGCGCCCGACTGTTTTGACTAGCTAACAAACCTAAACTAACGATCCCCATCACTTTTTGGAAAATTAGATTTTTCACTAATTATCGCATTTTTTATAAGGGGTTACATCAGGATTTCTTGCAAAAAATTCCCAAAAATTAAAATGTCCAGAATTGAACGCAAATCGATTGAGAATTAAGCTACTAGCTCAACAAGGAATGACATTCCATATTTGGGCTATTATTTCCTTTGCTTCGGCAAAAAAACGGATGTTTTAGGGTGGAAAATGAGGACTCAAATTTTAGGCAAAAAATACACTTTTTCAGTCGTAATTTTGACAAATCAAGGCCGAAAGCTTAGCGCCCGACTGTTTTGACTAGCTAACAAACCTAAACTAACGATCCCCATCACTTTTTGGAAAATTAGATTTTTCACTAATTATCGCATTTTTTATAAGGGGTTACATCATGATTTCTTGCAAAAAATTACCAAAAATTAAAATGTCCAGAATTGAACGCAAATCGATTGAGAATTAAGCTACGAGCTCAACAAGGTATAACATTCCACATTTGGGCTATTATTCCCTTTGCTTCGGCAAAAAAACGGATGTTTTAGGGTGGAAAATGAGGACTCAAATTTTAGGCAAAAAATACACTTTTTCAGTCGTAATTTTGACAAATCAAGGCCGACAGCTTAGCGCCCGACTGTTTAGACTAGCTAACAAACCTAAACTAACGATCCCCATCACTTTTTGGAAAATTAGATTTTTCACTAATTATCGCATTTTTTATAAGGGGTTACATCATGATTTCTTGCAAAAAATTACCAAAAATTAAAATGTCCAGAATTGAACGCAAATCGATTGAGAATTAAGCTACGAGCTCAACAAGGTATAACATTCCACATTTGGGCTATTATTCCCTTTGCTTCGGCAAAAAAACGGATGTTTTAGGGTGGAAAATGAGGACTCAAATTTTAGGCAAAAAGTACACTTTTTCAGTCGTAATTTTGACAAATCAAGGCCGACAGCTTAGCGCCCGACTGTTTAGACTAGCTAACAAACCTAAACTAACGATCCCCATCACTTTTTGGAAAATTAGATTTTTCACTAATTATCGCATTTTTTATAAGGGGTTACATCATGATTTCTTGCAGAAAATTACCAAAAATTAAAATGTCCAGAATTGAACGCAAATCGATTGAGAATTAAGCTACGAGCTCAACAAGGAATGACATTCCATATTTGGGCTATTATTCCCTTTGCTTCGGAAAAAAAACGGATGTTCTAGGGTGGAAAATGAGGACTCAAATTTTAGGCAAAAAATACACTTTTTCAGTCGTAATTTTGACAAATCAAGGCCGAAAGCTTAGCGCCCGACTGTTTTGACTAGCTAACAAACCTAAACTAACGATCCCCATCACATTTTGGAAAATTAGATTTTTCACTAATTATCGCATTTTTTATAAGGGGTTACATCAGGATTTCTTGCAAAAAATTCCCAAAAATTAAAATGTCCAGAATTGAACGCAAATCGATTGAGAATTAAGCTACGAGCTCAACAAGGTATAACATTCCACATTTGGGCTATTATTCCCTTTGCTTCGGCAAAAAAACGGATGTTTTAGGGTGGAAAATAAGGACTCAAATTTTAGGCAAAAAATACACTTTTTCAGTCGTAATTTTGACAAATCAAGGCCGAAAGCTTAGCGCGC
Organism: Drosophila takahashii; assembly: GCF_030179915.1. Lineage (NCBI taxonomy): Eukaryota > Metazoa > Arthropoda > Insecta > Diptera > Drosophilidae > Drosophila > Drosophila takahashii. The sequence continues at coordinate 44,732,430 of NC_091679.1, read as the reverse complement.
GACTGTTTTGACTAGCTAACAAACCTAAACTAACGATCCCCATCACTTTTTGGAAAATTAGATTTTTCACTAATTATCGCATTTTTTATAAGGGGTTACATCATGATTTCTTGCAAAAAATTACCAAAAATTAAAATGTCCAGAATTGAACGCAAATCGATTGAGAATTAAGCTACGAGCTCAACAAGGTATAACATTCCACATTTGGGCTATTATTCCCTTTGCTTCGGCAAAAAAACGGATGTTTTAGGGTGGAAAATGAGGACTCAAATTTTAGGCAAAAAATACACTTTTTCAGTCGTAATTTTGACAAATCAAGGCCGACAGCTTAGCGCCCGACTGTTTAGACTAGCTAACAAACCTAAACTAACGATCCCCATCACTTTTTGGAAAATTAGATTTTTCACTAATTATCGCATTTTTTATAAGGGGTTACATCATGATTTCTTGCAAAAAATTACCAAAAATTAAAATGTCCAGAATTGAACGCAAATCGATTGAGAATTAAGCTACGAGCTCAACAAGGAATGACATTCCATATTTGGGCTATTATTCCCTTTGCTTCGGCAAAAAAACGGATGTTCTAGGGTGGAAAATGAGGACTCAAATTTTAGGCAAAAAATACACTTTTTCAGTCGTAATTTTGACAAATCAAGGCCGAAAGCTTAGCGCCCGACTGTTTTGACTAGCTAACAAACCTAAACTAACGATCCCCATCACTTTTTGGAAAATTAGATTTTTCACTAATTATCGCATTTTTTATAAGGGGTTACATCAGGATTTCTTGCAAAAAATTACCAAAAATTAAAATGTCCAGAATTGAACGCAAATCGATTGAGAATTAAGCTACTAGCTCAACAAGGAATGACATTCCATATTTGGGCTATTATTTCCTTTGCTTCGGAAAAAAAACGGATGTTTTAGGGTGGAAAATGAGGACTCAAATTTTAGGCAAAAAATACACTTTTTAAGTCGTAATTTTGACAAATCAAGGCCGAAAGCTTAGCGCCCGACTGTTTTGACTAGCTAACAAACCTAAACTAACGATCCCCATCACTTTTTGGAAAATTAGATTTTTCACTAATTATCGCATTTTTTATAAGGGGTTACATCATGATTTCTTGCAAAAAATTACCAAAAATTAAAATGTCCAGAATTGAACGCAAATCGATTGAGAATTAAGCTACGAGCTCAACAAGGTATAACATTCCACATTTGGGCTATTATTCCCTTTGCTTCGGCAAAAAAAACGGATGTTTTAGGGTGGAAAATGAGGACTCAAATTTTAGGCAAAAAATACACTTTTTCAGTCGTAATTTTGACAAATCAAGGCCGACAGCTTAGCGCCCGACTGTTTAGACTAGCTAACAAACCTAAACTAACGATCCCCATCACTTTTTGGAAAATTAGATTTTTCACTAATTATCGCATTTTTTATAAGGGGTTACATCAGGATTTCTTGCAAAAAATTACCAAAAATTAAAATGTCCAGAATTGAACGCAAATCGATTGAGAATTAAGCTACTAGCTCAACAAGGAATGACATTCCATATTTGGGCTATTATTCCCTTTGCTTCGGCAAAAAAACGGATGTTCTAGGGTGGAAAATGAGGACTCAAATTTTAGGCAAAAAATACACTTTTTCAAAAATTAAAATGTCCAGAATTGAACGCAAATCGATTGAGAATTAAGCTACGAGCTCAACAAGGTATAACATTCCACATTTGGGCTATTATTCCCTTTGCTTCGGCAAAAAAACGGATGTTTTAGGGTGGAAAATGAGGACTCAAATTTTAGGCAAAAAATACACTTTTTCAGTCGTAATTTTGACAAATCAAGGCCGAAAGCTTAGCGCCCGACTGTTTTGACTAGCTAACAAACCTAAACTAACGATCCCCATCACTTTTTGGAAAATTAGATTTTTCACTAATTATCGCATTTTTTATAAGGGGTTACATCAGGATTTCTTGCAAAAAATTACCAAAAATTAAAATGTCCAGAATTGAACGCAAATCGATTGAGAATTAAGCTACGAGCTCAACAAGGAATGACATTCCATATTTGGGCTATTATTCCCTTTGCTTCGGCAAAAAAACGGATGTTCTAGGGTGGAAAATGAGGACTCAAATTTTAGGCAAAAAATACACTTTTTCAGTCGTAATTTTGACAAATCAAGGCCGAAAGCTTAGCGCCCGACTGTTTTGACTAGCTAACAAACCTAAACTAACGATCCCCATCACTTTTTGGAAAATTAGATTTTTCACTAATTATCGCATTTTTTATAAGGGGTTACATCAGGATTTCTTGCAAAAAATTACCAAAAATTAAAATGTCCAGAATTGAACGCAAATCGATTGAGAATTAAGCTACGAGCTCAACAAGGTATAACATTCCACATTTGGGCTATTATTCCCTTTGCTTCGGCAAAAAAACTGATGTTTTAGGGTGGAAAATGAGGGACTCAAATTTTAGGCAAAAAATACACTTTTTCAGTCGTAATTTTGACAAATCAAGGCCGACAGCTTAGCGCCCGACTGTTTAGACTAGCTAACAAACCTAAACTAACGATCCCCATCACTTTTTGGAAAATTAGATTTTTCACTAATTATCGCATTTTTTATAAGGGGTTACATCAGGATTTCTTGCAAAAAATTACCAAAAATTAAAATGTCCAGAATTGAACGCAAATCGATTGAGAATTAAGCTACTAGCTCAACAAGGAATGACATTCCATATTTGGGCTATTATTTCCTTTGCTTCGGAAAAAAAAACGGATGTTTTAGGGTGGAAAATGAGGACTCAAATTTTAGGCAAAAAATACACTTTTTCAGTCGTAATTTTGACAAATCAAGGCCGAAAGCTTAGCGCGCGACTGTTTTGACTAGCTAACAAACCTAAACTAACGATCCCCATCACTTTTTGGAAAATTAGATTTTTCACTAATTATCGCATTTTTTATAAGGGGTTACATCATGATTTCTTGCAAAAAATTACCAAAAATTAAAATGTCCAGAATTGAACGCAAATCGATTGAGAATTAAGCTACGAGCTCAACAAGGTATAACATTCCACATTTGGGCTATTATTCCCTTTGCTTCGGCAAAAAAACTGATGTTTTAGGGTGGAAAATGAGGGACTCAAATTTTAGGCAAAAAATACACTTTTTCAGTCGTAATTTTGACAAATCAAGGCCGACAGCTTAGCGCCCGACTGTTTAGACTAGCTAACAAACCTAAACTAACGATCCCCATCACTTTTTGGAAAATTAGATTTTTCACTAATTATCGCATTTTTTATAAGGGGTTACATCATGATTTCTTGCAAAAAATTACCAAAAATTAAAATGTCCAGAATTGAACGCAAATCGATTGAGAATTAAGCTACGAGCTCAACAAGGTATAACATTCCACATTTGGGCTATTATTCCCTTTGCTTCGGCAAAAAAACTGATGTTTTAGGGTGGAAAATGAGGGACTCAAATTTTAGGCAAAAAATACACTTTTTCAGTCGTAATTTTGACAAATCAAGGCCGACAGCTTAGCGCCCGACTGTTTAGACTAGCTAACAAACCTAAACTAACGATCCCCATCACTTTTTGGAAAATTAGATTTTTCACTAATTATCGCATTTTTTATAAGGGGTTACATCAGGATTTCTTGCAAAAAATTACCAAAAATTAAAATGTCCAGAATTGAACGCAAATCGATTGAGAATTAAGCTACTAGCTCAACAAGGAATGACATTCCATATTTGGGCTATTATTTCCTTTGCTTCGGAAAAAAAAACGGATGTTTTAGGGTGGAAAATGAGGACTCAAATTTTGGGCAAAAAATACACTTTTTCAGTCGTAATTTTGACAAATCAAGGCCGAAAGCTTAGCGCGCGACTGTTTTGACTAGCTAACAAACCTAAACTAACGATCCCCATCACTTTTTGGAAAATTAGATTTTTCACTAATTATCGCATTTTTTATAAGGGGTTACATCATGATTTCTTGCAAAAAATTACCAAAAATTAAAATGTCCAGAATTGAACGCAAATCGATTGAGAATTAAGCTACGAGCTCAACAAGGTATAACATTCCACATTTGGGCTATTATTCCCTTTGCTTCGGCAAAAAAACGGATGTTTTAGGGTGGAAAATGAGGACTCAAATTTTAGGCAAAAAATACACTTTTTCAGTCGTAATTTTGACAAATCAAGGCCGACAGCTTAGCGCCCGACTGTTTAGACTAGCTAACAAACCTAAACTAACGATCCCCATCACTTTTTGAAAAATTAGATTTTTCACTAATTATCGCATTTTTTATAAGGGGTTACATCATGATTTCTTGCAAAAAATTACCAAAAATTAAAATGTCCAGAATTGAACGCAAATCGATTGAGAATTAAGCTACGAGCTCAACAAGGAATGACATTCCATATTTGGGCTATTATTCCCTTTGCTTCGGCAAAAAAACGGATGTTCTAGGGTGGAAAATGAGGACTCAAATTTTAGGCAAAAAATACACTTTTTCAGTCGTAATTTTGACAAATCAAGGCCGAAAGCTTAGCGCCCGACTGTTTTGACTAGCTAACAAACCTAAACTAACGATCCCCATCACTTTTTGGAAAATTAGATTTTTCACTAATTATCGCATTTTTTATAAGGGGTTACATCAGGATTTCTTGCAAAAAATTACCAAAAATTAAAATGTCCAGAATTGAACGCAAATCGATTGAGAATTAAGCTACTAGCTCAACAAGGAATGACATTCCATATTTGGGCTATTATTTCCTTTGCTTTGGAAAAAAAACGGATGTTTTAGGGTGGAAAATGAGGACTCAAATTTTAGGCAAAAAATACACTTTTTCAGTCGTAATTTTGACAAATCAAGGCCGAAAGCTTAGCGCCCGACTGTTTTGACTAGCTAACAAACCTAAACTAACGATCCCCATCACTTTTTGGAAAATTAGATTTTTCACTAATTATCGCATTTTTTATAAGGGGTTACATCATGATTTCTTGCAAAAAATTACCAAAAATTAAAATGTCCAGAATTGAACGCAAATCGATTGAGAATTAAGCTACGAGCTCAACAAGGTATAACATTCCACATTTGGGCTATTATTCCCTTTGCTTCGGCAAAAAAACGGATGTTTTAGGGTGGAAAATGAGGACTCAAATTTTAGGCAAAAAATACACTTTTTCAGTCGTAATTTTGACAAATCAAGGCCGACAGCTTAGCGCCCGACTGTTTAGACTAGCTAACAAACCTAAACTAACGATCCCCATCACTTTTTGGAAAATTAGATTTTTCACTAATTATCGCATTTTTTATAAGGGGTTACATCATGATTTCTTGCAAAAAATTACCAAAAATTAAAATGTCCAGAATTGAACGCAAATCGATTGAGAATTAAGCTACGAGCTCAACAAGGTATAACATTCCACATTTGGGCTATTATTCCCTTTGCTTCGGCAAAAAAACGGATGTTTTAGGGTGGAAAATGAGGACTCAAATTTTAGGCAAAAAATACACTTTTTCAGTCGTAATTTTGACAAATCAAGGCCGACAGCTTAGCGCCCGACTGTTTAGACTAGCTAACAAACCTAAACTAACGATCCCCATCACTTTTTGGAAAATTAGATTTTTCACTAATTATCGCATTTTTTATAAGGGGTTACATCAGGATTTCTTGCAAAAAATTACCAAAAATTAAAATGTCTAGAATTGAACGCAAATCGATTGAGAATTAAGCTACTAGCTCAACAAGGAATGACATTCCATATTTGGGCTATTATTTCCTTTGCTTCGGAAAAAAAACGGATGTTTTAGGGTGGAAAATGAGGACTCAAATTTTAGGCAAAAAATACACTTTTTCAGTCGTAATTTTGACAAATCAAGGCCGACAGCTTAGCGCCCGACTGTTTAGACTAGCTAACAAACCTAAACTAACGATCCCCATCACTTTTTGGAAAATTAGATTTTTCACTAATTATCGCATTTTTTATAAGGGGTTACATCATGATTTCTTGCAAAAAATTACCAAAAATTAAAATGTCCAGAATTGAACGCAAATCGATTGAGAATTAAGCTACGAGCTCAACAAGGAATGACATTCCATATTTGGGCTATTATTCCCTTTGCTTCGGCAAAAAAACGGATGTTCTAGGGTGGAAAATGAGGACTCAAATTTTAGGCAAAAAATACACTTTTTCAGTCGTAATTTTGACAAATCAAGGCCGAAAGCTTAGCGCGCGACTGTTTTGACTAGCTAACAAACCTAAACTAACGATCCCCATCACTTTTTGGAAAATTAGATTTTTCACTAATTATCGCATTTTTTATAAGGGGTTACATCATGATTTCTTGCAAAAAATTACCAAAAATTAAAATGTATAGAATTGAACGCAAATCGATTGAGAATTAAGCTACGAGCTCAACAAGGTATAACATTCCACATTTGGGCTATTATTCCCTTTGCTTCGGCAAAAAAACGGATGTTTTAGGGTGGAAAATGAGGACTCAAATTTTAGGCAAAAAATACACTTTTTCAGTCGTAATTTTGACAAATCAAGGCCGACAGCTTAGCGCCCGACTGTTTAGACTAGCTAACAAACCTAAACTAACGATCCCCATCACTTTTTGGAAAATTAGATTTTTCACTAATTATCGCATTTTTTATAAGGGGTTACATCATGATTTCTTGCAAAAAATTACCAAAAATTAAAATGTCCAGAATTGAACGCAAATCGATTGAGAATTAAGCTACGAGCTCAACAAGGAATGACATTCCATATTTGGGCTATTATTCCCTTTGCTTCGGCAAAAAAACGGATGTTCTAGGGTGGAAAATGAGGACTCAAATTTTAGGCAAAAAATACACTTTTTCAGTCGTAATTTTGACAAATCAAGGCCGAAAGCTTAGCGCCCGACTGTTTTGACTAGCTAACAAACCTAAACTAACGATCCCCATCACTTTTTGGAAAATTAGATTTTTCACTAATTATCGCATTTTTTATAAGGGGTTACATCATGATTTCTTGCAAAAAATTACCAAAAATTAAAATGTCCAGAATTGAACGCAAATCGATTGAGAATTAAGCTACGAGCTCAACAAGGTATAACATTCCACATTTGGGCTATTATTCCCTTTGCTTCGGCAAAAAAACGGATGTTTTAGGGTGGAAAATGAGGACTCAAATTTTAGGCAAAAAATACACTTTTTCAGTCGTAATTTTGACAAATCAAGGCCGACAGCTTAGCGCCCGACTGTTTAGACTAGCTAACAAACCTAAACTAACGATCCCCATCACTTTTTGGAAAATTAGATTTTTCACTAATTATCGCATTTTTTATAAGGGGTTACATCATGATTTCTTGCAAAAAATTACCAAAAATTAAAATGTCCAGAATTGAACGCAAATCGATTGAGAATTAAGCTACGAGCTCAACAAGGAATGACATTCCATATTTGGGCTATTATTTCCCTTTGCTTCGGAAAAAAAACGGATGTTTTAGGGTGGAAAATGAGGACTCAAATTTTAGGCAAAAAATACACTTTTTCAGTCGTAATTTTGACAAATCAAGGCCGACAGCTTAGCGCCCGACTGTTTAGACTAGCTAACAAACCTAAACTAACGATCCCCATCACTTTTTGGAAAATTAGATTTTTCACTAATTATCGCATTTTTTATAAGGGGTTACATCATGATTTCTTGCAAAAAATTACCAAAAATTAAAATGTCCAGAATTGAACGCAAATCGATTGAGAATTAAGCTACGAGCTCAACAAGGAATGACATTCCATATTTGGGCTATTATTCCCTTTGCTTCGGCAAAAAAACGGATGTTCTAGGGTGGAAAATGAGGACTCAAATTTTAGGCAAAAAATACACTTTTTCAGTCGTAATTTTGACAAATCAAGGCCGAAAGCTTAGCGCGCGACTGTTTTGACTAGCTAACAAACCTAAACTAACGATCCCCATCACTTTTTGGAAAATTAGATTTTTCACTAATTATCGCATTTTTTATAAGGGGTTACATCATGATTTCTTGCAAAAAATTACCAAAAATTAAAATGTCCAGAATTGAACGCAAATCGATTGAGAATTAAGCTACGAGCTCAACAAGGTATAACATTCCACATTTGGGCTATTATTCCCTTTGCTTCGGCAAAAAAACGGATGTTTTAGGGTGGAAAATGAGGACTCAAATTTTAGGCAAAAAATACACTTTTTCAGTCGTAATTTTGACAAATCAAGGCCGACAGCTTAGCGCCCGACTGTTTAGACTAGCTAACAAACCTAAACTAACGATCCCCATCACTTTTTGGAAAATTAGATTTTTCACTAATTATCGCATTTTTTATAAGGGGTTACATCAGGATTTCTTGCAAAAAATTACCAAAAATTAAAATGTCTAGAATTGAACGCAAATCGATTGAGAATTAAGCTACTAGCTCAACAAGGAATGACATTCCATATTTGGGCTATTATTTCCTTTGCTTCGGAAAAAAAACGGATGTTTTAGGGTGGAAAATGAGGACTCAAATTTTAGGCAAAAAATACACTTTTTCAGTCGTAATTTTGACAAATCAAGGCCGAAAGCTTAGCGCGCGACTGTTTTGACTAGCTAACAAACCTAAACTAACGATCCCCATCACTTTTTGGAAAATTAGATTTTTCACTAATTATCGCATTTTTTATAAGGGGTTACATCATGATTTCTTGCAAAAAATTACCAAAAATTAAAATGTCCAGAATTGAACGCAAATCGATTGAGAATTAAGCTACGAGCTCAACAAGGTATAACATTCCACATTTGGGCTATTATTCCCTTTGCTTCGGCAAAAAAACGGATGTTTTAGGGTGGAAAATGAGGACTCAAATTTTAGGCAAAAAATACACTTTTTCAGTCGTAATTTTGACAAATCAAGGCCGACAGCTTAGCGCCCGACTGTTTAGACTAGCTAACAAACCTAAACTAACGATCCCCATCACTTTTTGGAAAATTAGATTTTTCACTAATTATCGCATTTTTTATAAGGGGTTACATCATGATTTCTTGCAAAAAATTACCAAAAATTAAAATGTCCAGAATTGAACGCAAATCGATTGAGAATTAAGCTACGAGCTCAACAAGGAATGACATTCCATATTTGGGCTATTATTCCCTTTGCTTCGGCAAAAAAACGGATGTTCTAGGGTGGAAAATGAGGACTCAAATTTTAGGCAAAAAATACACTTTTTCAGTCGTAATTTTGACAAATCAAGGCCGAAAGCTTAGCGCGCGACTGTTTTGACTAGCTAACAAACCTAAACTAACGATCCCCATCACTTTTTGGAAAATTAGATTTTTCACTAATTATCGCATTTTTTATAAGGGGTTACATCATGATTTCTTGCAAAAAATTACCAAAAATTAAAATGTCCAGAATTGAACGCAAATCGATTGAGAATTAAGCTACGAGCTTAACAAGGTATAACATTCCACATTTGGGCTATTATTCCCTTTGCTTCGGCAAAAAAAACGGATGTTTTAGGGTGGAAAATGAGGACTCAAATTTTAGGCAAAAAATACACTTTTTCAGTCGTAATTTTGACAAATCAAGGCCGACAGCTTAGCGCCCGACTGTTTAGACTAGCTAACAAACCTAAACTAACGATCCCCATCACTTTTTGGAAAATTAGATTTTTCACTAATTATCGCATTTTTTATAAGGGGTTACATCATGATTTCTTGCAAAAAATTACCAAAAATTAAAATGTCCAGAATTGAACGCAAATCGATTGAGAATTAAGCTACGAGCTCAACAAGGAATGACATTCCATATTTGGGCTATTATTCCCTTTGCTTCGGCAAAAAAACGGATGTTCTAGGGTGGAAAATGAGGACTCAAATTTTAGGCAAAAAATACACTTTTTCAGTCGTAATTTTGACAAATCAAGGCCGAAAGCTTAGCGCCCGACTGTTTTGACTAGCTAACAAACCTAAACTAACGATCCCCATCACTTTTTGGAAAATTAGATTTTTCACTAATTATCGCATTTTTTATAAGGGGTTACATCAGGATTTCTTGCAAAAAATTCCCAAAAATTAAAATGTCCAGAATTGAACGCAAATCGATTGAGAATTAAGCTACTAGCTCAACAAGGAATGACATTCCATATTTGGGCTATTATTTCCTTTGCTTCGGAAAAAAAACGGATGTTTTAGGGTGGAAAATGAGGACTCAAATTTTGGGCAAAAAATACACTTTTTAAGTCGTAATTTTGACAAATCAAGGCCGAAAGCTTAGCGCCCGACTGTTTTGACTAGCTAACAAACCTAAACTAACGATCCCCATCACTTTTTGGAAAATTAGATTTTTCACTAATTATCGCATTTTTTATAAGGGGTTACATCATGATTTCTTGCAAAAAATTACCAAAAATTAAAATGTCCAGAATTGAACGCAAATCGATTGAGAATTAAGCTACGAGCTCAACAAGGTATAACATTCCACATTTGGGCTATTATTCCCTTTGCTTCGGCAAAAAAAACGGATGTTTTAGGGTGGAAAATGAGGACTCAAATTTTAGGCAAAAAATACACTTTTTCAGTCGTAATTTTGACAAATCAAGGCCGACAGCTTAGCGCCCGACTGTTTAGACTAGCTAACAAACCTAAACTAACGATCCCCATCACTTTTTGGAAAATTAGATTTTTCACTAATTATCGCATTTTTTATAAGGGGTTACATCAGGATTTCTTGCAAAAAATTACCAAAAATTAAAATGTCCAGAATTGAACGCAAATCGATTGAGAATTAAGCTACTAGCTCAACAAGGAATGACATTCCATATTTGGGCTATTATTTCCTTTGCTTCGGAAAAAAAACGGATGTTTTAGGGTGGAAAATGAGGACTCAAATTTTAGGCAAAAAATACACTTTTTCAGTCGTAATTTTGACAAATCAAGGCCGAAAGCTTAGCGCGCGACTGTTTTGACTAGCTAACAAACCTAAACTAACGATCCCCATCACTTTTTGGAAAATTAGATTTTTCACTAATTATCGCATTTTTTATAAGGGGTTACATCATGATTTCTTGCAAAAAATTACCAAAAATTAAAATGTCCAGAATTGAACGCAAATCGATTGAGAATTAAGCTACGAGCTCAACAAGGTATAACATTCCACATTTGGGCTATTATTCCCTTTGCTTCGGCAAAAAAACGGATGTTTTAGGGTGGAAAATGAGGACTCAAATTTTAGGCAAAAAATACACTTTTTCAGTCGTAATTTTGACAAATCAAGGCCGACAGCTTAGCGCCCGACTGTTTAGACTAGCTAACAAACCTAAACTAACGATCCCCATCACTTTTTGGAAAATTAGATTATTCACTAATTATCGCATTTTTTATAAGGGGTTACATCATGATTTCTTGCAAAAAATTACCAAAAATTAAAATGTCCAGAATTGAACGCAAATCGATTGAGAATTAAGCTACGAGCTCAACAAGGAATGACATTCCATATTTGGGCTATTATTCCCTTTGCTTCGGCAAAAAAACGGATGTTCTAGGGTGGAAAATGAGGACTCAAATTTTAGGCAAAAAATACACTTTTTCAGTCGTAATTTTGACAAATCAAGGCCGAAAGCTTAGCGCCCGACTGTTTTGACTAGCTAACAAACCTAAACTAACGATCCCCATCACTTTTTGGAAAATTAGATTTTTCACTAATTATCGCATTTTTTATAAGGGGTTACATCAGGATTTCTTGCAAAAAATTCCCAAAAATTAAAATGTCCAGAATTGAACGCAAATCGATTGAGAATTAAGCTACTAGCTCAACAAGGAATGACATTCCATATTTGGGCTATTATTTCCTTTGCTTCGGAAAAAAAACGGATGTTTTAGGGTGGAAAATGAGGACTCAAATTTTAGGCAAAAAATACACTTTTTCAGTCGTAATTTTGACAAATCAAGGCCGAAAGCTTACCGCCCGACTGTTTAGACTAGCTAACAAACCTAAACTAACGATCCCCATCACTTTTTGGAAAATTAGATTTTTCACCAATTATCGCATTTTTTATAAGGGGTTACATCATGATTTCTTGCAAAAAATTACCAAAAATTAAAATGTCCAGAATTGAACGCAAATCGATTGAGAATTAAGCTACGAGCTCAACAAGGTATAACATTCCACATTTGGGCTATTATTCCCTTTGCTTCGGCAAAAAAACGGATGTTTTAGGGTGGAAAATGAGGACTCAAATTTTAGGCAAAAAATACACTTTTTCAGTCGTAATTTTGACAAATCAAGGCCGACAGCTTAGCGCCCGACTGTTTAGACTAGCTAACAAACCTAAACTAACGATCCCCATCACTTTTTGGAAAATTAGATTTTTCACTAATTATCGCATTTTTTATAAGGGGTTACATCATGATTTCTTGCAAAAAATTACCAAAAATTAAAATGTCCAGAATTGAACGCAAATCGATTGAAAATTAAGCTACGAGCTCAACAAGGTATAACATTCCACATTTGGGCTATTATTCCCTTTGCTTCGGCAAAAAAACGGATGTTTTAGGGTGGAAAATGAGGACTCAAATTTTAGGCAAAAAATACACTTTTTCAGTCGTAATTTTGACAAATCAAGGCCGAAAGCTTAGCGCCCGACTGTTTTGACTAGCTAACAAACCTAAACTAACGATCCCCATCACTTTTTGGAAAATTAGATTTTTCACTAATTATCGCATTTTTTATAAGGGGTTACATCAGGATTTCTTGCAAAAAATTCCCAAAAATTAAAATGTCCAGAATTGAACGCAAATCGATTGAGAATTAAGCTACTAGCTCAACAAGGTATAACATTCCACATTTGGGCTATTATTCCCTTTGCTTCGGCAAAAAAAACGGATGTTTTAGGGTGGAAAATGAGGACTCAAATTTTAGGCAAAAAATACACTTTTTCAGTCGTAATTTTGACAAATCAAGGCCGACAGCTTAGCGCCCGACTGTTTAGACTAGCTAACAAACCTAAACTAACGATCCCCATCACTTTTTGGAAAATTAGATTTTTCACTAATTATCGCATTTTTTATAAGGGGTTACATCATGATTTCTTGCAAAAAATTACCAAAAATTAAAATGTCCAGAATTGAACGCAAATCGATTGAGAATTAAGCTACTAGCTCAACAAGGTATAACATTCCACATTTGGGCTATTATTCCCTTTGCTTCGGCAAAAAAAACGGATGTTTTAGGGTGGAAAATGAGGACTCAAATTTTAGGCAAAAAATACACTTTTTCAGTCGTAATTTTGACAAATCAAGGCCGAAAGCTTAGCGCCCGACTGTTTTGACTAGCTAACAAACCTAAACTAACGATCCCCATCACTTTTTGGAAAATTAGATTTTTCACTAATTATCGCATTTTTTATAAGGGGTTACATCAGGATTTCTTGCAAAAAATTACCAAAAATTAAAATGTCCAGAATTGAACGCAAATCGATTGAGAATTAAGCTACTAGCTCAACAAGGTATAACATTCCACATTTGGGCTATTATTCCCTTTGCTTCGGCAAAAAAAACGGATGTTTTAGGGTGGAAAATGAGGACTCAAATTTTAGGCAAAAAATACACTTTTTCAGTCGTAATTTTGACAAATCAAGGCCGACAGCTTAGCGCCCGACTGTTTAGACTAGCTAACAAACCTAAACTAACGATCCCCATCACTTTTTGGAAAATTAGATTTTTCACTAATTATCGCATTTTTTATAAGGGGTTACATCAGGATTTCTTGCAAAAAATTCCCAAAAATTAAAATGTCCAGAATTGAACGCAAATCGATTGAGAATTAAGCTACTAGCTCAACAAGGAATGACATTCCATATTTGGGCTATTATTTCCTTTGCTTCGGAAAAAAAAAACGGATGTTTTAGGGTGGAAAATGAGGACTCAAATTTTAGGCAAAAAATACACTTTTTCAGTCGTAATTTTGACAAATCAAGGCCGACAGCTTAGCGCCCGACTGTTTAGACTAGCTAACAAACCTAAACTAACGATCCCCATCACTTTTTGGAAAATTAGATTTTTCACTAATTATCGCATTTTTTATAAGGGGTTACATCATGATTTCTTGCAAAAAATTACCAAAAATTAAAATGTCCAGAATTGAACGCAAATCGATTGAGAATTAAGCTACGAGCTCAACAAGGTATAACATTCCACATTTGGGCTATTATTCCCTTTGCTTCGGCAAAAAAAACGGATGTTTTAGGGTGGAAAATGAGGACTCAAATTTTAGGCAAAAAATACACTTTTTCAGTCGTAATTTTGACAAATCAAGGCCGAAAGCTTAGCGCCCGACTGTTTAGACTAGCTAACAAACCTAAACTAACGATCCCCATCACTTTTTGGAAAATTAGATTTTTCACTAATTATCGCATTTTTTATAAGGGGTTACATCAGGATTTCTTGCAAAAAATTCCCAAAAATTAAAATGTCCAGAATTGAACGCAAATCTATTGAGAATTAAGCTACTAGCTCAACAAGGAATGACATTCCATATTTGGGCTATTATTTCCTTTGCTTCGGAAAAAAAACCGATGTTTTAGGGTGGAAAATGAGGACTCAAATTTTAGGCAAAAAATACACTTTTTCAGTCGTAATTTTGACAAATCAAGGCCGAAAGCTTAGCGCCCGACTGTTTTGACTAGCTAACAAACCTAAACTAACGATCCCCATCACTTTTTGGAAAATTAGATTTTTCACTAATTATCGCATTTTTTATAAGGGGTTACATCAGGATTTCTTGCAAAAAATTACCAAAAATTAAAATGTCCAGAATTGAACGCAAATCGATTGAGAATTAAGCTACTAGCTCAACAAGGAATGACATTCCATATTTGGGCTATTATTTCCTTTGCTTCGGAAAAAAAAACGGATGTTTTAGGGTGGAAAATGAGGACTCAAATTTTAGGCAAAAAATACACTTTTTCAGTCGTAATTTTGACAAATCAAGGCCGAAAGCTTAGCGCCCGACTGTTTTGACTAGCTAACAAACCTAAACTAACGATCCCCATCACTTTTTGGAAAATTAGATTTTTCACTAATTATCGCATTTTTTATAAGGGGTTACATCATGATTTCTTGCCAAAAATTAACAAAAATTAAAATGTCCAGAATTGAACGCAAATCGATTGAGAATTAAGCTACGAGCTCAACAAGGAATGACATTCCATATTTGGGCTATTATTCCCTTTGCTTCGGCAAAAAAACGGATGTTCTAGGGTGGAAAATGAGGACTCAAATTTTAGGCAAAAAATACACTTTTTCAGTCGTAATTTTGACAAATCAAGGCCGACAGCTTAGCGCCCGACTGTTTAGACTAGCTAACAAACCTAAACTAACGATCCCCATCACTTTTTGGAAAATTAGATTTTTCACTAATTATCGCATTTTTTATAAGGGGTTACATCAGGATTTCTTGCAAAAAATTCCCAAAAATTAAAATGTCCAGAATTGAACGCAAATCGATTGAGAATTAAGCTACTAGCTCAACAAGGAATGACATTCCATATTTGGGCTGTTATTTCCTTTGCTTCGGAAAAAAAACGGATGTTTTAGGGTGGAAAATAAGGACTCAAATTTTAGGCAAAAAATACACTTTTTCAGTCGTAATTTTGACAAATCAAGGCCGAAAGCTTAGCGCCCGACTGTTTTGACTAGCTAACAAACCTAAACTAACGATCCCCATCACTTTTTGGAAAATTAGATTTTTCACTAATTATCGCATTTTTTATAAGGGGTTACATCATGATTTCTTGCAAAAAATTACCAAAAATTAAAATGTCCAGAATTGAACGCAAATCGATTGAGAATTAAGCTACGAGCTCAACAAGGTATAACATTCCACATTTGGGCTATTATTCCCTTTGCTTCGGCAAAAAAACGGATGTTTTAGGGTGGAAAATGAGGACTCAAATTTTAGGCAAAAAATACACTTTTTCAGTCGTAATTTTGACAAATCAAGGCCGAAAGCTTAGCGCCCGACTGTTTTGACTAGCTAACAAACCTAAACTAACGATCCCCATCACTTTTTGAAAAATTAGATTTTTCACTAATTATCGCATTTTTTATAAGGGGTTACATCAGGATTTCTTGCAAAAAATTCCCAAAAATTAAAATGTCCAGAATTGAACGCAAATCGATTGAGAATTAAGCTACTAGCTCAACAAGGAATGACATTCCATATTTGGGCTATTATTTCCTTTGCTTCGGAAAAAAACCGATGTTTTAGGGTGGAAAATGAGGACTCAAATTTTAGGCAAAAAATACACTTTTTCAGTCGTAATTTTGACAAATCAAGGCCGAAAGCTTAGCGCGCGACTGTTTTGACTAGCTAACAAACCTAAACTAACGATCCCCATCACTTTTTGGAAAATTAGATTTTTCACTAATTATCGCATTTTTTATAAGGGGTTACATCATGATTTCTTGCAAAAAATTACCAAAAATTAAAATGTCCAGAATTGAACGCAAATCGATTGAGAATTAAGCTACGAGCTCAACAAGGAATGACATTCCATATTTGGGCTATTATTCCCTTTGCTTCGGCAAAAAAACGGATGTTCTAGGGTGGAAAATGAGGACTCAAATTTTAGGCAAAAAATACACTTTTTCAGTCGTAATTTTGACAAATCAAGGCCGAAAGCTTAGCGCCCGACTGTTTTGACTAGCTAACAAACCTAAACTAACGATCCCCATCACTTTTTGGAAAATTAGATTTTTCACTAATTATCGCATTTTTTATAAGGGGTTACATCATGATTTCTTGCAAAAAATTACCAAAAATTAAAATGTCCAGAATTGAACGCAAATCGATTGAGAATTAAGCTACTAGCTCAACAAGGAATGACATTCCATATTTGGGCTATTATTTCCTTTGCTTCGGAAAAAAAACGGATGTTTTAGGGTGGAAAATGAGGACTCAAATTTTAGGCAAAAAATACACTTTTTAAGTCGTAATTTTGACAAATCAAGGCCGAAAGCTTAGCGCCCGACTGTTTTGACTAGCTAACAAACCTAAACTAACGATCCCCATCACTTTTTGGAAAATTAGATTTTTCACTAATTATCGCATTTTTTATAAGGGGTTACATCAGGATTTCTTGCAAAAAATTACCAAAAATTAAAATGTCCAGAATTGAACGCAAATCGATTGAGAATTAAGCTACTAGCTCAACAAGGAATGACATTCCATATTTGGGCTATTATTTCCTTTGCTTCGGAAAAAAAACGGATGTTTTAGGGTGGAAAATGAGGACTCAAATTTTAGGCAAAAAATACACTTTTTCAGTCGTAATTTTGACAAATCAAGGCCGAAAGCTTAGCGCGGGACTGTTTTGACTAGCTAACAAACCTAAACTAACGATCCCCATCACTTTTTGGAAAATTAGATTTTTCACTAATTATCGCATTTTTTATAAGGGGTTACATCATGATTTCTTGCAAAAAATTACCAAAAATTAAAATGTCCAGAATTGAACGCAAATCGATTGAGAATTAAGCTACGAGCTCAACAAGGTATAACATTCCACATTTGGGCTATTATTCCCTTTGCTTCGGCAAAAAAACGGATGTTTTAGGGTGGAAAATGAGGACTCAAATTTTAGGCAAAAAATACACTTTTTCAGTCGTAATTTTGACAAATCAAGGCCGACAGCTTAGCGCCCGACTGTTTAGACTAGCTAACAAACCTAAACTAACGATCCCCATCACTTTTTGGAAAATTAGATTATTCACTAATTATCGCATTTTTTATAAGGGGTTACATCATGATTTCTTGCAAAAAATTACCAAAAATTAAAATGTCCAGAATTGAACGCAAATCGATTGAGAATTAAGCTACGAGCTCAACAAGGTATAACATTCCACATTTGGGCTATTATTCCCTTTGCTTCGGCAAAAAAACGGATGTTCTAGGGTGGAAAATGAGGACTCAAATTTTAGGCAAAAAATACACTTTTTCAGTCGTAATTTTGACAAATCAAGGCCGAAAGCTTAGCGCCCGACTGTTTTGACTAGCTAACAAACCTAAACTAACGATCCCCATCACTTTTTGGAAAATTAGATTTTTCACTAATTATCGCATTTTTTATAAGGGGTTACATCATGATTTCTTGCAAAAAATTACCAAAAATTAAAATGTCCAGAATTGAACGCAAATCGATTGAGAATTAAGCTACGAGCTCAACAAGGTATAACATTCCACATTTGGGCTATTATTCCCTTTGCTTCGGCAAAAAAACGGATGTTTTAGGGTGGAAAATGAGGACTCAAATTTTAGGCAAAAAATACACTTTTTCAGTCGTAATTTTGACAAATCAAGGCCGACAGCTTAGCGCCCGACTGTTTAGACTAGCTAACAAACCTAAACTAACGATCCCCATCACTTTTTGGAAAATTCGATTTTTCACTAATTATCGCATTTTTTATAAGGGGTTACATCATGATTTCTTGCAAAAAATTACCAAAAATTAAAATGTCCAGAATTGAACGCAAATCGATTGAGAATTAAGCTACGAGCTCAACAAGGAATGACATTCCATATTTGGGCTATTATTCCCTTTGCTTCGGCAAAAAAACGGATGTTCTAGGGTGGAAAATGAGGACTCAAATTTTAGGCAAAAAATACACTTTTTCAGTCGTAATTTTGACAAATCAAGGCCGAAAGCTTAGCGCCCGACTGTTTTGACTAGCTAACAAACCTAAACTAACGATCCCCATCACTTTTTGGAAAATTAGATTTTTCACTAATTATCGCATTTTTTATAAGGGGTTACATCAGGATTTCTTGCAAAAAATTCCCAAAAATTAAAATGTCCAGAATTGAACGCAAATCGATTGAGAATTAAGCTACTAGCTCAACAAGGAATGACATTCCATATTTGGGCTATTATTTCCTTTGCTTCGGAAAAAAAACGGATGTTTTAGGGTGGAAAATGAGGACTCAAATTTTAGGCAAAAAATACACTTTTTCAGTCGTAATTTTGACAAATCAAGGCCGAAAGCTTAGCGCCCGACTGTTTTGACTAGCTAACAAACCTAAACTAACGATCCCCATCACTTTTTGGAAAATTAGATTTTTCATTTTTTATAAGGGGTTACATCATGATTTCTTGCAAAAAATTACCAAAAATTAAAATGTCCAGAATTGAACGCAAATCGATTGAGAATTAAGCTACGAGCTCAACAAGGTATAACATTCCACATTTGGGCTATTATTCCCTTTGCTTCGGCAAAAAAACGGATGTTTTAGGGTGGAAAATGAGGACTCAAATTTTAGGCAAAAAATACACTTTTTCAGTCGTAATTTTGACAAATCAAGGCCGACAGCTTAGCGCCCGACTGTTTTGACTAGCTAACAAACCTAAACTAACGATCCCCATCACTTTTTGGAAAATTAGATTTTTCACTAATTATCGCATTTTTTCTAAGGGGTTACATCATGATTTCTTGCAAAAAATTACCAAAAATTAAAATGTCCAGAATTGAACGCAAATCGATTGAGAATTAAGCTACTAGCTCAATAAGGAATGACATTCCATATTTGGGCTATTATTTCCTTTGCTTCGGAAAAAAAACGGATGTTTTAGGGTGGAAAATGAGGACTCAAATTTTAGGCAAAAAATACACTTTTTCAGTCGTAATTTTGACAAATCAAGGCCGAAAGCTTAGCGCGCGACTGTTTTGACTAGCTAACAAACCTAAACTAACGATCCCCATCACTTTTTGGAAAATTAGATTTTTCACTAATTATCGCATTTTTTATAAGGGGTTACATCATGATTTCTTGCAAAAAATTACCAAAAATTAAAATGTCCAGAATTGAACGCAAATCGATTGAGAATTAAGCTACGAGCTCAACAAGGTATAACATTCCACATTTGGGCTATTATTCCCTTTGCTTCGGCAAAAAAACGGATGTTTTAGGGTGGAAAATGAGGACTCAAATTTTAGGCAAAAAATACACTTTTTCAGTCGTAATTTTGACAAATCAAGGCCGACAGCTTAGCGCCCGACTGTTTTGACTAGCTAACAAACCTAAACTAACGATCCCCATCACTTTTTGGAAAATTAGATTTTTCACTAATTATCGCATTTTTTATAAGGGGTTACATCATGATTTCTTGCAAAAAATTACCAAAAATTAAAATGTCCAGAATTGAACGCAAATCGATTGAGAATTAAGCTACTAGCTCAACAAGGAATGACATTCCATATTTGGGCTATTATTTCCTTTGCTTCGGAAAAAAAACGGATGTTCTAGGGTGGAAAATGAGGACTCAAATTTTAGGCAAAAAATACACTTTTTCAGTCGTAATTTTGACAAATCAAGGCCGACAGCTTAGCGCCCGACTGTTTAGACTAGCTAACAAACCTAAACTAACGATCCCCATCACTTTTTGGAAAATTAGATTTTTCACCAATTATCGCATTTTTTATAAGGGGTTACATCATGATTTCTTGCAAAAAATTACCAAAAATTAAAATGTCCAGAATTGAACGCAAATCGATTGAGAATTAAGCTACGAGCTCAACAAGGTATAACATTCCATATTTGGGCTATTATTTCCTTTGCTTCGGAAAAAAAACGGATGTTTTAGGGTGGAAAATGAGGACTCAAATTTTAGGCAAAAAATACACTTTTTCAGTCGTAATTTTGACAAATCAAGGCCGAAAGCTTAGCGCCCGACTGTTTTGACTAGCTAACAAACCTAAACTAACGATCCCCATCACTTTTTGGAAAATTAGATTTTTCACTAATTATCGCATTTTTTATAAGGGGTTACATCATGATTTCTTGCAAAAAATTACCAAAAATTAAAATGTCCAGAATTGAACGCAAATCGATTGAGAATTAAGCTACGAGCTCAACAAGGTATAACATTCCACATTTGGGCTATTATTCCCTTTGCTTCGGCAAAAAAACGGATGTTTTAGGGTGGAAAATGAGGACTCAAATTTTAGGCAAAAAATACACTTTTTCAGTCGTAATTTTGACAAATCAAGGCCGAAAGCTTAGCGCCCGACTGTTTTGACTAGCTAACAAACCTAAACTAACGATCCCCATCACTTTTTGGAAAATTAGATTTTTCACTAATTATCGCATTTTTTATAAGGGGTTACATCATGATTTCTTGCAAAAAATTACCAAAAATTAAAATGTCCAGAATTGAACGCAAATCGATTGAGAATTAAGCTACGAGCTCAACAAGGTATAACATTCCACATTTGGGCTATTATTCCCTTTGCTTCGGCAAAAAAACGGATGTTTTAGGGTGGAAAATGAGGACTCAAATTTTAGGCAAAAAATACACTTTTTCAGTCGTAATTTTGACAAATCAAGGCCGACAGCTTAGCGCCCGACTGTTTAGACTAGCTAACAAACCTAAACTAACGATCCCCATCACTTTTTGGAAAATTAGATTTTTCACTAATTATCGCATTTTTTATAAGGGGTTACATCAGGATTTCTTGCAAAAAATTCCCAAAAATTAAAATGTCCAGAATTGAACGCAAATCGATTGAGAATTAAGCTACTAGCTCAACAAGGAATGACATTCCATATTTGGGCTATTATTTCCTTTGCTTCGGAAAAAAAACGGATGTTTTAGGGTGGAAAATGAGGACTCAAATTTTAGGCAAAACATACACTTTTTCAATCGTAATTTTGACAAATCAAGGCCGAAAGCTTAGCGCGCGACTGTTTTGACTAGCTAACAAACCTAAACTAACGATCCCCATCACTTTTTGGAAAATTAGATTTTTCACTAATTATCGCAAATCAAGGCCGACAGCTTAGCGCCCGACTGTTTTGACTAGCTAACAAACCTAAACTAACGATCCCCATCACTTTTTGGAAAATTAGATTTTTCACTAATTATCGCATTTTTTATAAGGGGTTACATCAGGATTTCTTGCAAAAAATTCCCAAAAATTAAAATGTCCAGAATTGAACGCAAATCGATTGAGAATTAAGCTACTAGCTCAACAAGGAATGACATTCCATATTTGGGCTATTATTTCCTTTGCTTCGGAAAAAAAACGGATGTTTTAGGGTGGAAAATGAGGACTCAAATTTTAGGCAAAAAATACACTTTTTCAGTCGTAATTTTGACAAATCAAGGCCGACAGCTTAGCGCCCGACTGTTTTGACTAGCTAACAAACCTAAACTAACGATCCCCATCACTTTTTGGAAAATTAGATTTTTCACTAATTATCGCATTTTTTATAAGGGGTTACATCAGGATTTCTTGCAAAAAAATCCCAAAAATTAAAATGTCCAGAATTGAACGCAAATCGATTGAGAATTAAGCTACTAGCTCAACAAGGAATGACATTCTATATTTGGGCTATTATTTCCTTTGCTTCGGAAAAAAAACGGATGTTTTAGGGTGGAAAATAAGGACTCAAATTTTAGGCAAAAAATACACTTTTTCAGTCGTAATTTTGACAAATCAAGGCCGAAAGCTTAGCGCGCGACTGTTTTGACTAGCTAACAAACCTAAACTAACGATCCCCATCACTTTTTGGAAAATTAGATTTTTCACTAATTATCGCATTTTTTATAAGGGGTTACATCAGGATTTCTTGCAAAAAATTCCCAAAAATTAAAATGTCCAGAATTGAACGCAAATCGATTGAGAATTAAGCTACGAGCTCAACAAGGTATAACATTCCACATTTGGGCTATTATTCCCTTTGCTTCGGCAAAAAAACGGATGTTTTAGGGTGGAAAATGAGGACTCAAATTTTAGGCAAAAAATACACTTTTTCAGTCGTAATTTTGACAAATCAAGGCCGACAGCTTAGCGCCCGACTGTTTAGACTAGCTAACAAACCTAAACTAACGATCCCCATCACTTTTTGGAAAATTAGATTTTTCACTAATTATCGCATTTTTTATAAGGGGTTACATCAGGATTTCTTGCAAAAAATTCCCAAAAATTAAAATGTCCAGAATTGAACGCAAATCGATTGAGAATTAAGCTACTAGCTCAACAAGGAATGACATTCTATATTTGGGCTATTATTTCCTTTGCTTCGGAAAAAAAACGGATGTTTTAGGGTGGAAAATGAGGACTCAAATTTTAGGCAAAAAATACACTTTTTCAGTCGTAATTTTGACAAATCAAGGCCGACAGCTTAGCGCCCGACTGTTTTGACTAGCTAACAAACCTAAACTAACGATCCCCATCACTTTTTGGAAAATTAGATTTTTCACTAATTATCGCATTTTTTCTAAGGGGTTACATCAGGATTTCTTGCAAAAAATTCCCAAAAATTAAAATGTCCAGAATTGAACGCAAATCGATTGAGAATTAAGCTACGAGCTCAACAAGGTATAACATTCCATATTTGGGCTATTATTCCCTTTGCATCGGCAAAAAAACGGATGTTTTAGGGTGGAAAATGAGGACTCAAATTTTAGGCAAAAAATACACTTTTTCAGTCGTAATTTTGACAAATCAAGGCCGACAGCTTAGCGCCCGACTGTTTTGACTAGCTAACAAACCTAAACTAACGATCCCCATCAATTTTTGGGAAAATTAGATTTTTCACCAATTATCGCATTTTTTATAAGGGGTTACAACATGATTTCTTGCAAAAAATTACCAAAAATTAAAATGTCCAGAATTGAACGCAAATCGATTGAGAATTAAGCTACTAGCTCAACAAGGAATGACATTCCATATTTGGGCTATTATTTCCTTTGCTTCGGAAAAAAACGGATGTTCTAGGGTGGAAAATAAGGACTCAAATTTTAGGCAAAAAATACACTTTTTCAGTCGTAATTTTGACAAATCAAGGCCGACAGCTTAGCGCCCGACTGTTTTGACTAGCTAACAAACCTAAACTAACGATCCCCATCACTTTTTGGAAAATTAGATTTTTCACCAATTATCGCATTTTTTATAAGGGGTTACATCATGATTTCTTGCAAAAAATTACCAAAAATTAAAATGTCCAGAATTGAACGCAAATCGATTGAGAATTAAGCTACGAGCTCAACAAGGTATAACATTCCATATTTGGGCTATTATTCCCTTTGCTTCGGCAAAAAAACGGATGTTCTAGGGTGGAAAATGAGGACTCAAATTTTAGGCAAAAAATACACTTTTTCAGTCGTAATTTTGACAAATCAAGGCCGACAGCTTAGCGCCCGACTGTTTTGACTAGCTAACAAACCTAAACTAACGATCCCCATCACTTTTTGGAAAATTAGATTTTTCACCAATTATCGCATTTTTTATAAGGGGTTACATCATGATTTCTTGCAAAAAATTACCAAAAATTAAAATGTCCAGAATTGAACGCAAATCGATTGAGAATTAAGCTACTAGCTCAACAAGGAATGACATTCCATATTTGGGCTATTATTTCCTTTGCTTCGGCAAAAAAACGGATGTTCTAGGGTGGATACACTTTTTCAGTCGTAATTTTGACAAATCAAGGCCGACAGCTTAGCGCCCGACTGTTTTGACTAGCTAACAAACCTAAACTAACGATCCCCATCACTTTTTGGAAAATTAGATTTTTCACTAATTATCGCATTTTTTCTAAGGGGTTACATCATGATTTCTTGCAAAAAATTACCAAAAATTAAAATGTCCAGAATTGAACGCAAATCGATTGAGAATTAAGCTACTAGCTCAACAAGGAATGACATTCCATATTTCGGCTATTATTTCCTTTGCTTCGGAAAAAAAACGGATGTTTTAGGGTGGAAAAAAGGAATTAAATTTTAGGCAAAAAATACACTTTTTCAGTAGTAATTTTTACAAATCAAGGCCGACAGCTTAGCGACCGACTGTTTTGACTAGCTAACAAACCTAAACTAACGATCCCCATCACTTTTTGGAAAATTAGATTTTTCACTAATTATCGCATTTTTTATAAGGGGTTACATCAGGATTTCTTGCAAAAAATTCCCAAAAATTAAAATGTCCAGAATTGAACGCAAATCGATTAAGAATTAAGCTACTAGCTCAACAAGGAATGACATTCCATATTTGGGCTATTATTTCCTTTGCTTCGGAAAAAAAACGGATGTTTTAGGGTGGAAAATGAGGACTCAAATTTTAGGCAAAAAATACACTTTTTCAGTCGTAATTTTGACAAATCAAGGCCGAAAGCTTAGCGCCCGACTGTTTTGACTAGCTAACAAACCTAAACTAACGATCCCCATCACTTTTTGGAAAATTAGATTTTTCACTAATTATCGCATTTTTTATAAGGGGTTACATCATGATTTCTTGCAAAAAATTACCAAAAATTAAAATGTCCAGAATTGAACGCAAATCGATTGAGAATTAAGCTACGAGCTCAACAAGGTATAACATTCCACATTTGGGCTATTATTCCCTTTGCTTCGGCAAAAAGACGGATGTTTTAGGGTGGAAAATGAGGACTCAAATTTTAGGCAAAAAATACACTTTTTCAGTCGTAATTTTGACAAATCAAGGCCGACAGCTTAGCGACCGACTGTTTTGACTAGCTAACAAACCTAAACTAACGATCCCCATCACTTTTTGGAAAATTAGATTTTTCACTAATTATCGCATTTTTTATAAGGGGTTACATCATGATTTCTTGCAAAAAATTACCAAAAATTAAAATGTCCAGAATTGAACGCAAATCGATTGAGAATTAAGCTACGAGCTCAACAAGGAATGACATTCCATATTTGGGCTATTATTTCCTTTGCTTCGGCAAAAAAACGGATGTTTTAGGGTGGAAAATGAGGACTCAAATTTTAGGCAAAAAATACACTTTTTCAGTCGTAATTTTGACAAATCAAGGCCGACAGCTTAGCGCCCGACTGTTTTGACTAGCTAACAAACCTAAACTAACGATCCCCATCACTTTTTGGAAAATTAGATTTTTCACTAATTATCGCATTTTTTATAAGGGGTTACATCAGGATTTCTTGCAAAAAATTCCCAAAAATTAAAATGTCCAGAATTGAACGCAAATCGATTGAGAATTAAGCTACTAGCTCAACAAGGAATGACATTCCATATTTGGGCTATTATTTCCTTTGCTTCGGAAAAAAAACGGATGTTTTAGGGTGGAAAATGAGGACTCAAATTTTAGGCAAAAAATACACTTTTTCAGTCGTAATTTTGACAAATCAAGGCCGACAGCTTAGCGCCCGACTGTTTAGACTAGCTAACAAACCTAAACTAACGATCCCCATCACTTTTTGGAAAATTAGATTTTTCACTAATTATCGCATTTTTTATAAGGGGTTACATCATGATTTCTTGCAAAAAATTACCAAAAATTAAAATGTCCAGAATTGAACGCAAATCGATTGAGAATTAAGCTACGAGCTCAACAAGGTATAACATTCCACATTTGGGCTATTATTCCCTTTGCTTCGGCAAAAAAACGGATGTTTTAGGGTGGAAAATGAGGACTCAAATTTTAGGCAAAAAATACACTTTTTCAGTCGTAATTTTGACAAATCAAGGCCGACAGCTTAGCGCCCGACTGTTTAGACTAGCTAACAAACCTAAACTAACGATCCCCATCACTTTTTGGAAAATTAGATTTTTCACTAATTATCGCATTTTTTATAAGGGGTTACATCAGGATTTCTTGCAAAAAATTACCAAAAATTAAAATGTCCAGAATTGAACGCAAATCGATTGAGAATTAAGCTACTAGCTCAACAAGGAATGACATTCCATATTTGGGCTATTATTTCCTTTGCTTCGGAAAAAAAACGGATGTTTTAGGGTGGAAAATGAGGACTCAAATTTTAGGCAAAAAATACACTTTTTCAGTCGTAATTTTGACAAATCAAGGCCGAAAGCTTAGCGCCCGACTGTTTTGACTAGCTAACAAACCTAAACTAACGATCCCCATCACTTTTTGGAAAATTAGATTTTTCACTAATTATCGCATTTTTTATAAGGGGTTACATCATGATTTCTTGCAAAAAATTACCAAAAATTAAAATGTCCAGAATTGAACGCAAATCGATTGAGAATTAAGCTACGAGCTCAACAAGGTATAACATTCCACATTTGGGCTATTATTCCCTTTGCTTCGGCAAAAAAACGGATGTTTTAGGGTGGAAAATGAGGACTCAAATTTTAGGCAAAAAATACACTTTTTCAGTCGTAATTTTGACAAATCAAGGCCGACAGCTTAGCGCCCGACTGTTTAGACTAGCTAACAAACCTAAACTAACGATCCCCATCACTTTTTGGAAAATTAGATTTTTCACTAATTATCGCATTTTTTATAAGGGGTTACATCATGATTTCTTGCAAAAAATTACCAAAAATTAAAATGTCCAGAATTGAACGCAAATCGATTGAGAATTAAGCTACTAGCTCAACAAGGAATGACATTCCATATTTGGGCTATTATTTCCCTTGCTTCGGAAAAAAAACGGATGTTTTAGGGTGGAAAATGAGGACTCAAATTTTAGGCAAAAAATACACTTTTTCAGTCGTAATTTTGACAAATCAAGGCCGAAAGCTTAGCGCCCGACTGTTTTGACTAGCTAACAAACCTAAACTAACGATCCCCATCACTTTTTGGAAAATTAGATTTTTCACTAATTATCGCATTTTTTATAAGGGGTTACATCATGATTTCTTGCAAAAAATTACCAAAAATTAAAATGTCCAGAATTGAACGCAAATCGATTGAGAATTAAGCTACGAGCTCAACAAGGTATAACATTCCACATTTGGGCTATTATTCCCTTTGCTTCGGCAAAAAAAACGGATGTTTTAGGGTGGAAAATGAGGACTCAAATTTTAGGCAAAAAATACACTTTTTCAGTCGTAATTTTGACAAATCAAGGCCGACAGCTTAGCGCCCGACTGTTTAGACTAGCTAACAAACCTAAACTAACGATCCCCATCACTTTTTGGAAAATTAGATTTTTCACTAATTATCGCATTTTTTATAAGGGGTTACATCATGATTTCTTGCAAAAAATTACCAAAAATTAAAATGTCCAGAATTGAACGCAAATCGATTGAGAATTAAGCTACTAGCTCAACAAGGAATGACATTCCATATTTGGGCTATTATTTCCTTTGCTTCGGAAAAAAAAACGGATGTTTTAGGGTGGAAAATGAGGACTCAAATTTTAGGCAAAAAATACACTTTTTCAGTCGTAATTTTGACAAATCAAGGCCGAAAGCTTAGCGCCCGACTGTTTTGACTAGCTAACAAACCTAAACTAACGATCCCCATCACTTTTTGGAAAATTAGATTTTTCACTAATTATCGCATTTTTTATAAGGGGTTACATCATGATTTCTTGCAAAAAATTACCAAAAATTAAAATGTCCAGATTTGAACGCAAATCGATTGAGAATTAAGCTACGAGCTCAACAAGGTATAACATTCCACATTTGGGCTATTATTCCCTTTGCTTCGGCAAAAAAACGGATGTTTTAGGGTGGAAAATGAGGACTCAAATTTTAGGCAAAAAATACACTTTTTCAGTCGTAATTTTGACAAATCAAGGCCGACAGCTTAGCGCCCGACTGTTTAGACTAGCTAACAAACCTAAACTAACGATCCCCATCACTTTTTGGAAAATTAGATTTTTCACTAATTATCGCATTTTTTATAAGGGGTTACATCAGGATTTCTTGCAAAAAATTACCAAAAATTAAAATGTCCAGAATTGAACGCAAATCGATTGAGAATTAAGCTACTAGCTCAACAAGGAATGACATTCCATATTTGGGCTATTATTTCCTTTGCTTCGGAAAAAAAACGGATGTTTTAGGGTGGAAAATGAGGACTCAAATTTTAGGCAAAAAATACACTTTTTCAGTCGTAATTTTGACAAATCAAGGCCGAAAGCTTAGCGCGCGACTGTTTTGACTAGCTAACAAACCTAAACTAACGATCCCCATCACTTTTTGGAAAATTAGATTTTTCACTAATTATCGCATTTTTTATAAGGGGTTACATCAGGATTTCTTGCAAAAAATTACCAAAAATTAAAATGTCCAGAATTGAACGCAAATCGATTGAGAATTAAGCTACTAGCTCAACAAGGAATGACATTCCATATTTGGGCTATTATTTCCTTTGCTTCGGAAAAAAAAACGGATGTTTTAGGGTGGAAAATGAGGACTCAAATTTTAGGCAAAAAATACACTTTTTCAGTCGTAATTTTGACAAATCAAGGCCGAAAGCTTAGCGCGCGACTGTTTTGACTAGCTAACAAACCTAAACTAACGATCCCCATCACTTTTTGGAAAATTAGATTTTTCACTAATTATCGCATTTTTTATAAGGGGTTACATCATGATTTCTTGCAAAAAATTACCAAAAATTAAAATGTCCAGAATTGAACGCAAATCAATTGAGAATTAAGCTACGAGCTCAACAAGGTATAACATTCCACATTTGGGCTATTATTCCCTTTGCTTCGGAAAAAAAACGGATGTTTTAGGGTGGAAAATGAGGACTCAAATTTTAGGCAAAAAATACACTTTTTCAGTCGTAATTTTGACAAATCAAGGCCGACAGCTTAGCGCCCGACTGTTTTGACTAGCTAACAAACCTAAACTAACGATCCCCATCACTTTTTGGAAAATTAGATTTTTCACTAATTATCGCATTTTTTATAAGGGGTTACATCAGGATTTCTTGCAAAAAATTCCCAAAAATTAAAATGTCCAGAATTGAACGCAAATCGATTGAGAATTAAGCTACTAGCTCAACAAGGAATGACATTCCATATTTGGGCTATTATTTCCTTTGCTTCGGAAAAAAAACGGATGTTTTAGGGTGGAAAATGAGGACTCAAATTTTAGGCAAAAAATGCACTTTTTCAGTCGTAATTTTGACAAATCAAGGCCGAAAGCTTAGCGCCCGACTGTTTTGACTAGCTAACAAACCTAAACTAACGATCCCCATCACTTTTTGGAAAATTAGATTTTTCACTAATTATCGCATTTTTTATAAGGGGTTACATCATGATTTCTTGCAAAAAATTACCAAAAATTAAAATGTCCAGAATTGAACGCAAATCGATTGAGAATTAAGATACGAGCTCAACAAGGTATAACATTCCACATTTGGGCTATTATTCCCTTTGCTTCGGCAAAAAAACGGATGTTTTAGGGTGGAAAATAAGGACTACAAATTTTAGGCAAAAAATACACTTTTTCAGTCGTAATTTTGACAAATCAAGGCCGACAGCTTAGCGCCCGACTGTTTAGACTAGCTAACAAACCTAAACTAACGATCCCCATCACTTTTTGGAAAATTAGATTTTTCACTAATTATCGCATTTTTTATAAGGGGTTACATCATGATTTCTTGCAAAAAATTACCAAAAATTAAAATGTCCAGAATTGAACGCAAATCGATTGAGAATTAAGCTACGAGCTCAACAAGGAATGACATTCCATATTTGGGCTATTATTCCCTTTGCTTCGGCAAAAAAACGGATGTTCTAGGGTGGAAAATGAGGACTCAAATTTTAGGCAAAAAATACACTTTTTCAGTCGTAATTTTGACAAATCAAGGCCGAAAGCTTAGCGCCCGACTGTTTTGACTAGCTAACAAACCTAAACTAACGATCCCCATCACTTTTTGGAAAATTAGATTTTTCACTAATTATCGCATTTTTTATAAGGGGTTACATCATGATTTCTTGCAAAAAATTACCAAAAATTAAAATGTCCAGAATTGAACGCAAATCGATTGAGAATTAAGCTACGAGCTCAACAAGGAATGACATTCCATATTTGGGCTATTATTCCCTTTGCTTCGGCAAAAAAACGGATGTTCTAGGGTGGAAAATGAGGACTCAAATTTTAGGCAAAAAATACACTTTTTCAGTCGTAATTTTGACAAATCAAGGCCGAAAGCTTAGCGCCCGACTGTTTTGACTAGCTAACAAACCTAAACTAACGATCCCCATCACTTTTTGGAAAATTAGATTTTTCACTAATTATCGCATTTTTTATAAGGGGTTACATCAGGATTTCTTGCAAAAAATTCCCAAAAATTAAAATGTCCAGAATTGAACGCAAATCGATTGAGAATTAAGCTACTAGCTCAACAAGGAATGACATTCCATATTTGGGCTATTATTTCCTTTGCTTCGGAAAAAAAACGGATGTTTTAGGGTGGAAAATGAGGACTCAAATTTTAGGCAAAAAATACACTTTTTCAGTCGTAATTTTGACAAATCAAGGCCGAAAGCTTAGCGCCCGACTGTTTTGACTAGCTAACAAACCTAAACTAACGATCCCCATCACTTTTTGGAAAATTAGATTTTTCACTAATTATCGCATTTTTTATAAGGGGTTACATCAGGATTTCTTGCAAAAAATTACCAAAAATTAAAATGTCCAGAATTGAACGCAAATCGATTGAGAATTAAGCTACGAGCTCAACAAGGTATAACATTCCACATTTGGGCTATTATTCCCTTTGCTTCGGCAAAAAGACGGATGTTTTAGGGTGGAAAATGAGGACTCAAATTTTAGGCAAAAAATACACTTTTTCAGTCGTAATTTTGACAAATCAAGGCCGAAAGCTTAGCGCCCGACTGTTTTGACTAGCTAACAAACCTAAACTAACGATCCCCATCACTTTTTGGAAAATTAGATTTTTCACTAATTATCGCATTTTTTATAAGGGGTTACATCATGATTTCTTGCAAAAAATTACCAAAAATTAAAATGTCCAGAATTGAACGCAAATCGATTGAGAATTAAGCTACGAGCTCAACAAGGTATAACATTCCACATTTGGGCTATTATTCCCTTTGCTTCGGCAAAAAAACGGATGTTTTAGGGTGGAAAATGAGGACTCAAATTTTAGGCAAAAAATACACTTTTTCAGTCGTAATTTTGACAAATCAAGGCCGACAGCTTAGCGCCCGACTGTTTAGACTAGCTAACAAACCTAAACTAACGATCCCCATCACTTTTTGGAAAATTAGATTTTTCACTAATTATCGCATTTTTTATAAGGGGTTACATCAGGATTTCTTGCAAAAAATTACCAAAAATTAAAATGTCCAGAATTGAACGCAAATCGATTGAGAATTAAGCTACTAGCTCAACAAGGAATGACATTCCATATTTGGGCTATTATTTCCTTTGCTTCGGAAAAAAAACGGATGTTTTAGGGTGGAAAATGAGGACTCAAATTTTAGGCAAAAAATACACTTTTTCAGTCGTAATTTTGACAAATCAAGGCCGAAAGCTTAGCGCGCGACTGTTTTGACTAGCTAACAAACCTAAACTAACGATCCCCATCACTTTTTGGAAAATTAGATTTTTCACTAATTATCGCATTTTTTATAAGGGGTTACATCATGATTTCTTGCAAAAAATTACCAAAAATTAAAATGTCCAGAATTGAACGCAAATCGATTGAGAATTAAGCTACGAGCTCAACAAGGTATAACATTCCACATTTGGGCTATTATTCCCTTTGCTTCGGCAAAAAAAACGGATGTTTTAGGGTGGAAAATGAGGACTCAAATTTTAGGCAAAAAATACACTTTTTCAGTCGTAATTTTGACAAATCAAGGCCGACAGCTTAGCGCCCGACTGTTTAGACTAGCTAACAAACCTAAACTAACGATCCCCATCACTTTTTGGAAAATTAGATTTTTCACTAATTATCGCATTTTTTATAAGGGGTTACATCATGATTTCTTGCAAAAAATTACCAAAAATTAAAATGTCCAGAATTGAACGCAAATCGATTGAGAATTAAGCTACGAGCTCAACAAGGAATGACATTCCATATTTGGGCTATTATTCCCTTTGCTTCGGCAAAAAAACGGATGTTCTAGGGTGGAAAATGAGGACTCAAATTTTAGGCAAAAAATACACTTTTTCAGTCGTAATTTTGACAAATCAAGGCCGAAAGCTTAGCGCCCGACTGTTTTGACTAGCTAACAAACCTAAACTAACGATCCCCATCACTTTTTGGAAAATTAGATTTTTCACTAATTATCGCATTTTTTATAAGGGGTTACATCAGGATTTCTTGCAAAAAATTCCCAACAATTAAAATGTCCAGAATTGAACGCAAATCGATTGAGAATTAAGCTACTAGCTCAACAAGGAATGACATTCCATATTTGGGCTATTATTTCCTTTGCTTCGGAAAAAAAAACGGATGTTTTAGGGTGGAAAATGAGGACTCAAATTTTAGGCAAAAAATACACTTTTTCAGTCGTAATTTTGACAAATCAAGGCCGAAAGCTTAGCGCCCGACTGTTTTGACTAGCTAACAAACCTAAACTAACGATCCCCATCACTTTTTGGAAAATTAGATTTTTCACTAATTATCGCATTTTTTATAAGGGGTTACATCATGATTTCTTGCAAAAAATTACCAAAAATTAAAATGTCCAGATTTGAACGCAAATCGATTGAGAATTAAGCTACGAGCTCAACAAGGTATAACATTCCACATTTGGGCTATTATTCCCTTTGCTTCGGCAAAAAAACGGATGTTTTAGGGTGGAAAATGAGGACTCAAATTTTAGGCAAAAAATACACTTTTTCAGTCGTAATTTTGACAAATCAAGGCCGACAGCTTAGCGCCCGACTGTTTAGACTAGCTAACAAACCTAAACTAAC
Source organism: Drosophila takahashii (assembly GCF_030179915.1). NCBI lineage: Eukaryota > Metazoa > Arthropoda > Insecta > Diptera > Drosophilidae > Drosophila > Drosophila takahashii. Next base: position 44,698,777 of record NC_091679.1, on the reverse strand, counting down.
GATCCCCATCACTTTTTGGAAAATTAGATTTTTCACTAATTATCGCATTTTTTATAAGGGGTTACATCAGGATTTCTTGCAAAAAATTACCAAAAATTAAAATGTCCAGAATTGAACGCAAATCGATTGAGAATTAAGCTACTAGCTCAACAAGGAATGACATTCCATATTTGGGCTATTATTTCCTTTGCTTCGGAAAAAAAACGGATGTTTTAGGGTGGAAAATGAGGACTCAAATTTTAGGCAAAAAATACACTTTTTCAGTCGTAATTTTGACAAATCAAGGCCGAAAGCTTAGCGCGCGACTGTTTTGACTAGCTAACAAACCTAAACTAACGATCCCCATCACTTTTTGGAAAATTAGATTTTTCACTAATTATCGCATTTTTTATAAGGGGTTACATCAGGATTTCTTGCAAAAAATTACCAAAAATTAAAATGTCCAGAATTGAACGCAAATCGATTGAGAATTAAGCTACTAGCTCAACAAGGAATGACATTCCATATTTGGGCTATTATTTCCTTTGCTTCGGAAAAAAAAACGGATGTTTTAGGGTGGAAAATGAGGACTCAAATTTTAGGCAAAAAATACACTTTTTCAGTCGTAATTTTGACAAATCAAGGCCGAAAGCTTAGCGCGCGACTGTTTTGACTAGCTAACAAACCTAAACTAACGATCCCCATCACTTTTTGGAAAATTAGATTTTTCACTAATTATCGCATTTTTTATAAGGGGTTACATCATGATTTCTTGCAAAAAATTACCAAAAATTAAAATGTCCAGAATTGAACGCAAATCAATTGAGAATTAAGCTACGAGCTCAACAAGGTATAACATTCCACATTTGGGCTATTATTCCCTTTGCTTCGGAAAAAAAACGGATGTTTTAGGGTGGAAAATGAGGACTCAAATTTTAGGCAAAAAATACACTTTTTCAGTCGTAATTTTGACAAATCAAGGCCGACAGCTTAGCGCCCGACTGTTTTGACTAGCTAACAAACCTAAACTAACGATCCCCATCACTTTTTGGAAAATTAGATTTTTCACTAATTATCGCATTTTTTATAAGGGGTTACATCAGGATTTCTTGCAAAAAATTCCCAAAAATTAAAATGTCCAGAATTGAACGCAAATCGATTGAGAATTAAGCTACTAGCTCAACAAGGAATGACATTCCATATTTGGGCTATTATTTCCTTTGCTTCGGAAAAAAAACGGATGTTTTAGGGTGGAAAATGAGGACTCAAATTTTAGGCAAAAAATGCACTTTTTCAGTCGTAATTTTGACAAATCAAGGCCGAAAGCTTAGCGCCCGACTGTTTTGACTAGCTAACAAACCTAAACTAACGATCCCCATCACTTTTTGGAAAATTAGATTTTTCACTAATTATCGCATTTTTTATAAGGGGTTACATCAGGATTTCTTGCAAAAAATTCCCAAAAATTAAAATGTCCAGAATTGAACGCAAATCGATTGAGAATTAAGCTACTAGCTCAACAAGGAATGACATTCCATATTTGGGCTATTATTTCCTTTGCTTCGGAAAAAAAACGGATATTTTAGGGTGGAAAATGAGGACTCAAATTTTAGGCAAAAAATACACTTTTTCAGTCGTAATTTTGACAAATCAAGGCCGAAAGCTTAGCGCCCGACTGTTTTGACTAGCTAACAAACCTAAACTAACGATCCCCATCACTTTTTGGAAAATTAGATTTTTCACTAATTATCGCATTTTTTATAAGGGGTTACATCATGATTTCTTGCAAAAAATTACCAAAAATTAAAATGTCCAGAATTGAACGCAAATCGATTGAGAATTAAGATACGAGCTCAACAAGGTATAACATTCCACATTTGGGCTATTATTCCCTTTGCTTCGGCAAAAAAACGGATGTTTTAGGGTGGAAAATAAGGACACAAATTTTAGGCAAAAAATACACTTTTTCAGTCGTAATTTTGACAAATCAAGGCCGACAGCTTAGCGCCCGACTGTTTAGACTAGCTAACAAACCTAAACTAACGATCCCCATCACTTTTTGGAAAATTAGATTTTTCACTAATTATCGCATTTTTTATAAGGGGTTACATCATGATTTCTTGCAAAAAATTACCAAAAATTAAAATGTCCAGAATTGAACGCAAATCGATTGAGAATTAAGCTACGAGCTCAACAAGGAATGACATTCCATATTTGGGCTATTATTCCCTTTGCTTCGGCAAAAAAACGGATGTTCTAGGGTGGAAAATGAGGACTCAAATTTTAGGCAAAAAATACACTTTTTCAGTCGTAATTTTGACAAATCAAGGCCGAAAGCTTAGCGCCCGACTGTTTTGACTAGCTAACAAACCTAAACTAACGATCCCCATCACTTTTTGGAAAATTAGATTTTTCACTAATTATCGCATTTTTTATAAGGGGTTACATCATGATTTCTTGCAAAAAATTACCAAAAATTAAAATGTCCAGAATTGAACGCAAATCGATTGAGAATTAAGCTACGAGCTCAACAAGGAATGACATTCCATATTTGGGCTATTATTCCCTTTGCTTCGGCAAAAAAACGGATGTTCTAGGGTGGAAAATGAGGACTCAAATTTTAGGCAAAAAATACACTTTTTCAGTCGTAATTTTGACAAATCAAGGCCGAAAGCTTAGCGCCCGACTGTTTTGACTAGCTAACAAACCTAAACTAACGATCCCCATCACTTTTTGGAAAATTAGATTTTTCACTAATTATCGCATTTTTTATAAGGGGTTACATCAGGATTTCTTGCAAAAAATTCCCAAAAATTAAAATGTCCAGAATTGAACGCAAATCGATTGAGAATTAAGCTACTAGCTCAACAAGGAATGACATTCCATATTTGGGCTATTATTTCCTTTGCTTCGGAAAAAAAACGGATGTTTTAGGGTGGAAAATGAGGACTCAAATTTTAGGCAAAAAATACACTTTTTCAGTCGTAATTTTGACAAATCAAGGCCGAAAGCTTAGCGCCCGACTGTTTTGACTAGCTAACAAACCTAAACTAACGATCCCCATCACTTTTTGGAAAATTAGATTTTTCACTAATTATCGCATTTTTTATAAGGGGTTACATCATGATTTCTTGCAAAAAATTACCAAAAATTAAAATGTCCAGAATTGAACGCAAATCGATTGAGAATTAAGCTACGAGCTCAACAAGGTATAACATTCCACATTTGGGCTATTATTCCCTTTGCCTCGGCAAAAAAACGGATGTTTTAGGGTGGAAAATGAGGACTCAAATTTTAGGCAAAAAATACACTTTTTCAGTGGTAATTTTGACAAATCAAGGCCGAAAGCTTAGCGCCCGACTGTTTTGACTAGCTAACAAACCTAAACTAACGATCCCCATCACTTTTTGGAAAATTAGATTTTTCACTAATTATCGCATTTTTTATAAGGGGTTACATCAGGATTTCTTGCAAAAAATTCCCAAAAATTAAAATGTCCAGAATTGAACGCAAATCGATTGAGAATTAAGCTACTAGCTCAACAAGGAATGACATTCCATATTTGGGCTATTATTTCCTTTGCTTCGGAAAAAAAACGGATGTTTTAGGGTGGAAAATGAGGACTCAAATTTTAGGCAAAAAATACACTTTTTCAGTCGTAATTTTGACAAATCAAGGCCGAAAGCTTAGCGCCCGACTGTTTTGACTAGCTAACAAACCTAAACTAACGATCCCCATCACTTTTTGGAAAATTAGATTTTTCACTAATTATCGCATTTTTTATAAGGGGTTACATCATGATTTCTTGCAAAAAATTACCAAAAATTAAAATGTCCAGAATTGAACGCAAATCGATTGAGAATTAAGCTACGAGCTCAACAAGGTATAACATTCCACATTTGGGCTATTATTCCCTTTGCTTCGGCAAAAAAAACGGATGTTTTAGGGTGGAAAATGAGGACTCAAATTTTAGGCAAAAAATACACTTTTTCAGTCGTAATTTTGACAAATCAAGGCCGAAAGCTTAGCGCCCGACTGTTTTGACTAGCTAACAAACCTAAACTAACGATCCCCATCACTTTTTGGAAAATTAGATTTTTCACTAATTATCGCATTTTTTATAAGGGGTTACATCAGGATTTCTTGCAAAAAATTCCCAAAAATTAAAATGTCCAGAATTGAACGCAAATCGATTGAGAATTAAGCTACTAGCTCAACAAGGAATGACATTCCATATTTGGGCTATTATTTCCTTTGCTTCGGAAAAAAAACGGATGCTTTAGGGTGGAAAATGAGGACTCAAATTTTAGGCAAAAAATACACTTTTTCAGTCGTAATTTTGACAAATCAAGGCCGAAAGCTTAGCGCGCGACTGTTTTGACTAGCTAACAAACCTAAACTAACGATCCCCATCACTTTTTGGAAAATTAGATTTTTCACTAATTATCGCATTTTTTATAAGGGGTTACATCATGATTTCTTGCAAAAAATTACCAAAAATTAAAATGTCCAGAATTGAACGCAAATCGATTGAGAATTAAGCTACGAGCTCAACAAGGTATAACATTCCACATTTGGGCTATTATTCCCTTTGCCTCGGCAAAAAAACGGATGTTTTAGGGTGGAAAATGAGGACTCAAATTTTAGGCAAAAAATACACTTTTTCAGTCGTAATTTTGACAAATCAAGGCCGAAAGCTTAGCGCCCGACTGTTTTGACTAGCTAACAAACCTAAACTAACGATCCCCATCACTTTTTGGAAAATTAGATTTTTCACTAATTATCGCATTTTTTATAAGGGGTTACATCATGATTTCTTGCAAAAAATTACCAAAAATTAAAATGTCCAGAATTGAACGCAAATCGATTGAGAATTAAGCTACGAGCTCAACAAGGTATAACATTCCACATTTGGGCTATTATTCCCTTTGCTTCGGCAAAAAAACGGATGTTTTAGGGTGGAAAATGAGGACTCAAATTTTAGGCAAAAAATACACTTTTTCAGTCGTAATTTTGACAAATCAAGGCCGAAAGCTTAGCGCCCGACTGTTTTGACTAGCTAACAAACCTAAACTAACGATCCCCATCACTTTTTGGAAAATTAGATTTTTCACTAATTATCGCATTTTTTATAAGGGGTTACATCAGGATTTCTTGCAAAAAATTCCCAAAAATTAAAATGTCCAGAATTGAACGCAAATCGATTGAGAATTAAGCTACTAGCTCAACAAGGAATGACATTCCATATTTGGGCTATTATTTCCTTTGCTTCGGAAAAAAAACGGATGCTTTAGGGTGGAAAATGAGGACTCAAATTTTAGGCAAAAAATACACTTTTTCAGTCGTAATTTTGACAAATCAAGGCCGAAAGCTCAGCGCGCGACTGTTTTGACTAGCTAACAAACCTAAACTAACGATCCCCATCACTTTTTGGAAAATTAGATTTTTCACTAATTATCGCATTTTTTATAAGGGGTTACATCATGATTTCTTGCAAAAAATTACCAAAAATTAAAATGTCCAGAATTGAACGCAAATCGATTGAGAATTAAGCTACGAGCTCAACAAGGAATGACATTCCATATTTGGGCTATTATTCCCTTTGCTTCGGCAAAAAAACGGATGTTCTAGGGTGGAAAATGAGGACTCAAATTTTAGGCAAAAAATACACTTTTTCAGTCGTAATTTTGACAAATCAAGGCCGAAAGCTTAGCGCCCGACTGTTTTGACTAGCTAACAAACCTAAACTAACGATCCCCATCACTTTTTGGAAAATTAGATTTTTCACTAATTATCGCATTTTTTATAAGGGGTTACATCAGGATTTCTTGCAAAAAATTCCCAAAAATTAAAATGTCCAGAATTGAACGCAAATCGATTGAGAATTAAGCTACTAGCTCAACAAGGAATGACATTCCATATTTGGGCTATTATTTCCTTTGCTTCGGAAAAAAAACGGATGTTTTAGGGTGGAAAATGAGGACTCAAATTTTAGGCAAAAAATACACTTTTTCAGTCGTAATTTTGACAAATCAAGGCCGAAAGCTTAGCGCCCGACTGTTTTGACTAGCTAACAAACCTAAACTAACGATCCCCATCACTTTTTGGAAAATTAGATTTTTCACTAATTATCGCATTTTTTATAAGGGGTTACATCATGATTTCTTGCAAAAAATTACCAAAAATTAAAATGTCCAGAATTGAACGCAAATCGATTGAGAATTAAGCTACGAGCTCAACAAGGTATAACATTCCACATTTGGGCTATTATTCCCTTTGCCTCGGCAAAAAAACGGATGTTTTAGGGTGGAAAATGAGGACTCAAATTTTAGGCAAAAAATACACTTTTTCAGTCGTAATTTTGACAAATCAAGGCCGAAAGCTTAGCGCCCGACTGTTTTGACTAGCTAACAAACCTAAACTAACGATCCCCATCACTTTTTGGAAAATTAGATTTTTCACTAATTATCGCATTTTTTATAAGGGGTTACATCATGATTTCTTGCAAAAAATTACCAAAAATTAAAATGTCCAGAATTGAACGCAAATCGATTGAGAATTAAGCTACGAGCTCAACAAGGTATAACATTCCACATTTGGGCTATTATTCCCTTTGCTTCGGCAAAAAAACGGATGTTTTAGGGTGGAAAATGAGGACTCAAATTTTAGGCAAAAAATACACTTTTTCAGTCGTAATTTTGACAAATCAAGGCCGAAAGCTTAGCGCCCGACTGTTTTGACTAGCTAACAAACCTAAACTAACGATCCCCATCACTTTTTGGAAAATTAGATTTTTCACTAATTATCGCATTTTTTATAAGGGGTTACATCAGGATTTCTTGCAAAAAATTCCCAAAAATTAAAATGTCCAGAATTGAACGCAAATCGATTGAGAATTAAGCTACTAGCTCAACAAGGAATGACATTCCATATTTGGGCTATTATTTCCTTTGCTTCGGAAAAAAAACGGATGCTTTAGGGTGGAAAATGAGGACTCAAATTTTAGGCAAAAAATACACTTTTTCAGTCGTAATTTTGACAAATCAAGGCCGAAAGCTCAGCGCGCGACTGTTTTGACTAGCTAACAAACCTAAACTAACGATCCCCATCACTTTTTGGAAAATTAGATTTTTCACTAATTATCGCATTTTTTATAAGGGGTTACATCATGATTTCTTGCAAAAAATTACCAAAAATTAAAATGTCCAGAATTGAACGCAAATCGATTGAGAATTAAGCTACGAGCTCAACAAGGTATAACATTCCACATTTGGGCTATTATTCCCTTTGCTTCGGCAAAAAAACGGGTGGAAAATGAGGACTCAAATTTAAGGCAAAAAATACACTTTTTCAGTCGTAATTTTGACAAATCAAGGCCGAAAGCTTAGCGCCCGACTGTTTTGACTAGCTAACAAACCTAAACTAACGATCCCCATCACTTTTTGGAAAATTAGATTTTTCACTAATTATCGCATTTTTTATAAGGGGTTACATCAGGATTTCTTGCAAAAAATTCCCAAAAATTAAAATGTCCAGAATTGAACGCAAATCGATTGAGAATTAAGCTACTAGCTCAACAAGGAATGACATTCCATATTTGGGCTATTATTTCCTTTGCTTCGGAAAAAAAAACGGATGCTTTAGGGTGGAAAATGAGGACTCAAATTTTAGGCAAAAAATACACTTTTTCAGTCGTAATTTTGACAAATCAAGGCCGAAAGCTCAGCGCGCGACTGTTTTGACTAGCTAACAAACCTAAACTAACGATCCCCATCACTTTTTGGAAAATTAGATTTTTCACTAATTATCGCATTTTTTATAAGGGGTTACATCATGATTTCTTGCAAAAAATTACCAAAAATTAAAATGTCCAGAATTGAACGCAAATCGATTGAGAATTAAGCTACGAGCTCAACAAGGAATGACATTCCATATTTGGGCTATTATTCCCTTTGCTTCGGCAAAAAAACGGATGTTCTAGGGTGGAAAATGAGGACTCAAATTTTAGGCAAAAAATACACTTTTTCAGTCGTAATTTTGACAAATCAAGGCCGACAGCTTAGCGCCCGACTGTTTAGACTAGCTAACAAACCTAAACTAACGATCCCCATCACTTTTTGGAAAATTAGATTTTTCACTAATTATCGCATTTTTTATAAGGGGTTACATCATGATTTCTTGCAAAAAATTACCAAAAATTAAAATGTCCAGAATTGAACGCAAATCGATTGAGAATTAAGCTACGAGCTCAACAAGGTAATAACATTCCACATTTGGGCTATTATTCCCTTTGCTTCGGCAAAAAAACGGATGTTTTAGGGTGGAAAATGAGGACTCAAATTTTAGGCAAAAAATACACTTTTTCAGTCGTAATTTTGACAAATCAAGGCCGACAGCTTAGCGCCCGACTGTTTAGACTAGCTAACAAACCTAAACTAACGATCCCCATCACTTTTTGGAAAATTAGATTTTTCACTAATTATCGCATTTTTTATAAGGGGTTACATCAGGATTTCTTGCAAAAAATTACCAAAAATTAAAATGTCCAGAATTGAACGCAAATCGATTGAGAATTAAGCTACGAGCTCAACAAGGTATAACATTCCACATTTGGGCTATTATTCCCTTTGCTTCGGCAAAAAAACGGATGTTTTAGGGTGGAAAATGAGGACTCAAATTTTAGGCAAAAAATACACTTTTTCAGTCGTAATTTTGACAAATCAAGGCCGACAGCTTAGCGCCCGACTGTTTAGACTAGCTAACAAACCTAAACTAACGATCCCCATCACTTTTTGGAAAATTAGATTTTTCACTAATTATCGCATTTTTTATAAGGGGTTACATCAGGATTTCTTGCAAAAAATTCCCAAAAATTAAAATGTCCAGAATTGAACGCAAATCGATTGAGAATTAAGCTACTAGCTCAACAAGGAATGACATTCCATATTTGGGCTATTATTTCCTTTGCTTCGGAAAAAAAACGGATGTTTTAGGGTGGAAAATAAGGACTCAAATTTTAGGCAAAAAATACACTTTTTCAGTCGTAATTTTGACAAATCAAGGCCGAAAGCTTAGCGCCCGACTGTTTTGACTAGCTAACAAACCTAAACTAACGATCCCCATCACTTTTTGGAAAATTAGATTTTTCACTAATTATCGCATTTTTTATAAGGGGTTACATCATGATTTCTTGCAAAAAATTACCAAAAATTAAAATGTCCAGAATTGAACGCAAATCGATTGAGAATTAAGCTACGAGCTCAACAAGGTATAACATTCCACATTTGGGCTATTATTCCCTTTGCTTCGGCAAAAAAACGGATGTTTTAGGGTGGAAAATGAGGACTCAAATTTTAGGCAAAAAATACACTTTTTCAGTCGTAATTTTGACAAATCAAGGCCGACAGCTTAGCGCCCGACTGTTTAGACTAGCTAACAAACCTAAACTAACGATCCCCATCACTTTTTGGAAAATTAGATTTTTCACTAATTATCGCATTTTTTATAAGGGGTTACATCAGGATTTCTTGCAAAAAATTACCAAAAATTAAAATGTCCAGAATTGAACGCAAATCGATTGAGAATTAAGCTACTAGCTCAACAAGGAATGACATTCCATATTTGGGCTATTATTTCCTTTGCTTCGGAAAAAAAACGGATGTTTTAGGGTGGAAAATGAGGACTCAAATTTTAGGCAAAGAATACACTTTTTCAGTCGTAATTTTGACAAATCAAGGCCGAAAGCTTAGCGCGCGACTGTTTTGACTAGCTAACAAACCTAAACTAACGATCCCCATCACTTTTTGGAAAATTAGATTTTTCACTAATTATCGCATTTTTTATAAGGGGTTACATCATGATTTCTTGCAAAAAATTACCAAAAATTAAAATGTCCAGAATTGAACGCAAATCGATTGAGAATTAAGCTACGAGCTCAACAAGGTATAACATTCCACATTTGGGCTATTATTCCCTTTGCTTCGGCAAAAAAACGGATGTTTTAGGGTGGAAAATGAGGACTCAAATTTTAGGCAAAAAATACACTTTTTCAGTCGTAATTTTGACAAATCAAGGCCGACAGCTTAGCGCCCGACTGTTTAGACTAGCTAACAAACCTAAACTAACGATCCCCATCACTTTTTGGAAAATTAGATTTTTCACTAATTATCGCATTTTTTATAAGGGGTTACATCATGATTTCTTGCAAAAAATTACCAAAAATTAAAATGTCCAGAATTGAACGCAAATCGATTGAGAATTAAGCTACGAGCTCAACAAGGTATAACATTCCACATTTGGGCTATTATTCCCTTTGCTTCGGCAAAAAAACGGATGTTTTAGGGTGGAAAATGAGGACTCAAATTTTAGGCAAAAAATACACTTTTTCAGTCGTAATTTTGACAAATCAAGGCCGAAAGCTTAGCGCCCGACTGTTTTGACTAGCTAACAAACCTAAACTAACGATCCCCATCACTTTTTGGAAAATTAGATTTTTCACTAATTATCGCATTTTTTATAAGGGGTTACATCATGATTTCTTGCAAAAAATTACCAAAAATTAAAATGTCCAGAATTGAACGCAAATCGATTGAGAATTAAGCTACTAGCTCAACAAGGAATGACATTCCATATTTGGGCTATTATTTCCTTTGCTTCGGAAAAAAAACGGATGTTTTAGGGTGGAAAATGAGGACTCAAATTTTAGGCAAAGAATACACTTTTTCAGTCGTAATTTTGACAAATCAAGGCCGAAAGCTTAGCGCGCGACTGTTTTGACTAGCTAACAAACCTAAACTAACGATCCCCATCACTTTTTGGAAAATTAGATTTTTCACTAATTATCGCATTTTTTATAAGGGGTTACATCAGGATTTCTTGCAAAAAATTCCCAAAAATTAAAATGTCCAGAATTGAACGCAAATCGATTGAGAATTAAGCTACTAGCTCAACAAGGAATGACATTCCATATTTGGGCTATTATTTCCTTTGCTTCGGAAAAAAAACGGATGTTTTAGGGTGGAAAATGAGGACTCAAATTTTAGGCAAAAAATACACTTTTTCAGTCGTAATTTTGACAAATCAAGGCCGAAAGCTTAGCGCCCGACTGTTTTAGACTAGCTAACAAACCTAAACTAACGATCCCCATCACTTTTTGGAAAATTAGATTTTTCACTAATTATCGCATTTTTTATAAGGGGTTACATCATGATTTCTTGCAAAAAATTACCAAAAATTAAAATGTCCAGAATTGAACGCAAATCGATTGAGAATTAAGCTACTAGCTCAACAAGGAATGACATTCCATATTTGGGCTATTATTTCCTTTGCTTCGGAAAAAAAACGGATGTTTTAGGGTGGAAAATGAGGACTCAAATTTTAGGCAAAAAATACACTTTTTCAGTCGTAATTTTGACAAATCAAGGCCGAAAGCTTAGCGCGCGACTGTTTTGACTAGCTAACAAACCTAAACTAACGATCCCCATCACTTTTTGGAAAATTAGATTTTTCACTAATTATCGCATTTTTTATAAGGGGTTACATCATGATTTCTTGCAAAAAATTACCAAAAATTAAAATGTCCAGAATTGAACGCAAATCGATTGAGAATTAAGCTACGAGCTCAACAAGGTATAACATTCCACAATTGGGCTATTATTCCCTTTGCTTCGGCAAAAAAAACGGATGTTTTAGGGTGGAAAATGAGGACTCAAATTTTAGGCAAAAAATACACTTTTTCAGTCGTAATTTTGACAAATCAAGGCCGACAGCTTAGCGCCCGACTGTTTAGACTAGCTAACAAACCTAAACTAACGATCCCCATCACTTTTTGGAAAATTAGATTTTTCACTAATTATCGCATTTTTTATAAGGGGTTACATCTGGATTTCTTGCAAAAAATTACCAAAAATTAAAATGTCCAGAATTGAACGCAAATCGATTGAGAATTAAGCTACGAGCTCAACAAGGTATAACATTCCACATTTGGGCTATTATTCCCTTTGCTTCGGCAAAAAAAACGGATGTTTTAGGGTGGAAAATGAGGACTCAAATTTTAGGCAAAAAATACACTTTTTCAGTCGTAATTTTGACAAATCAAGGCCGACAGCTTAGCGCCCGACTGTTTAGACTAGCTAACAAACCTAAACTAACGATCCCCATCACTTTTTGGAAAATTAGATTTTTCACTAATTATCGCATTTTTTATAAGGGGTTACATCATGATTTCTTGCAAAAAATTACCAAAAATTAAAATGTCCAGAATTGAACGCAAATCGATTGAGAATTAAGCTACGAGCTCAACAAGGTATAACATTCCACATTTGGGCTATTATTCCCTTTGCTTCGGCAAAAAAACGGATGTTTTAGGGTGGAAAATGAGGACTCAAATTTTAGGCAAAAAATACACTTTTTCAGTCGTAATTTTGACAAATCAAGGCCGACAGCTTAGCGCCCGACTGTTTAGACTAGCTAACAAACCTAAACTAACGATCCCCATCACTTTTTGGAAAATTAGATTTTTCACTAATTATCGCATTTTTTATAAGGGGTTACATCATGATTTCTTGCAAAAAATTACCAAAAATTAAAATGTCCAGAATTGAACGCAAATCGATTGAGAATTAAGCTACGAGCTCAACAAGGTATAACATTCCACATTTGGGCTATTATTCCCTTTGCTTCGGCAAAAAAACGGATGTTTTAGGGTGGAAAATGAGGACTCAAATTTTAGGCAAAAAATACACTTTTTCAGTCGTAATTTTGACAAATCAAGGCCGACAGCTTAGCGCCCGACTGTTTAGACTAGCTAACAAACCTAAACTAACGATCCCCATCACTTTTTGGAAAATTAGATTTTTCACTAATTATCGCATTTTTTATAAGGGGTTACATCTGGATTTCTTGCAAAAAATTACCAAAAATTAAAATGTCCAGAATTGAACGCAAATCGATTGAGAATTAAGCTACTAGCTCAACAAGGAATGACATTCCATATTTGGGCTATTATTTCCTTTGCTTCGGAAAAAAAACGGATGTTTTAGGGTGGAAAATGAGGACTCAAATTTTAGGCAAAAAATACACTTTTTCAGTCGTAATTTTGACAAATCAAGGCCGACAGCTTAGCGCCCGACTGTTTAGACTAGCTAACAAACCTAAACTAACGATCCCCATCACTTTTTGGAAAATTAGATTTTTCACTAATTATCGCATTTTTTATAAGGGGTTACATCATGATTTCTTGCAAAAAATTACCAAAAATTAAAATGTCCAGAATTGAACGCAAATCGATTGAGAATTAAGCTACGAGCTCAACAAGGTATAACATTCCACATTTGGGCTATTATTCCCTTTGCTTCGGCAAAAAAACGGATGTTTTAGGGTGGAAAATGAGGACTCAAATTTTAGGCAAAAAATACACTTTTTCAGTCGTAATTTTGACAAATCAAGGCCGAAAGCTTAGCGCGCGACTGTTTTGACTAGCTAACAAACCTAAACTAACGATCCCCATCACTTTTTGGAAAATTAGATTTTTCACTAATTATCGCATTTTTTATAAGGGGTTACATCATGATTTCTTGCAAAAAATTACCAAAAATTAAAATGTCCAGAATTGAACGCAAATCGATTGAGAATTAAGCTACGAGCTCAACAAGGTATAACATTCCACATTTGGGCTATTATTCCCTTTGCTTCGGCAAAAAAACGGATGTTTTAGGGTGGAAAATGAGGACTCAAATTTTAGGCAAAAAATACACTTTTTCAGTCGTAATTTTGACAAATCAAGGCCGACAGCTTAGCGCCCGACTGTTTAGACTAGCTAACAAACCTAAACTAACGATCCCCATCACTTTTTGGAAAATTAGATTTTTCACTAATTATCGCATTTTTTATAAGGGATTACATCATGATTTCTTGCAAAAAATTACCAAAAATTAAAATGTCCAGAATTGAACGCAAATCGATTGAGAATTAAGCTACGAGCTCAACAAGGAATGACATTCCATATTTGGGCTATTATTCCCTTTGCTTCGGCAAAAAAACGGATGTTCTAGGGTGGAAAATGAGGACTCAAATTTTAGGCAAAAAATACACTTTTTCAGTCGTAGTTTTGACAAATCAAGGCCGAAAGCTTAGCGCCCGACTGTTTTGACTAGCTAACAAACCTAAACTAACGATCCCCATCACTTTTTGGAAAATTAGATTTTTCACTAATTATCGCATTTTTTATAAGGGGTTACATCAGGATTTCTTGCAAAAAATTCCCAAAAATTAAAATGTCCAGAATTGAACGCAAATCGATTGAGAATTAAGCTACTAGCTCAACAAGGAATGACATTCCATATTTGGGCTATTATTTCCTTTGCTTCGGAAAAAAAACGGATGTTTTAGGGTGGAAAATGAGGACTCAAATTTTAGGCAAAAAATACACTTTTTCAGTCGTAATTTTGACAAATCAAGGCCGAAAGCTTAGCGCCCGACTGTTTTGACTAGCTAACAAACCTAAACTAACGATCCCCATCACTTTTTGGAAAATTAGATTTTTCACTAATTATCGCATTTTTTATAAGGGGTTACATCATGATTTCTTGCAAAAAATTACCAAAAATTAAAATGTCCAGAATTGAACGCAAATCGATTGAGAATTAAGCTACGAGCTCAACAAGGTATAACATTCCACATTTGGGCTATTATTCCCTTTGCTTCGGCAAAAAAAACGGATGTTTTAGGGTGGAAAATGAGGACTCAAATTTTAGGCAAAAAATACACTTTTTCAGTCGTAATTTTGACAAATCAAGGCCGACAGCTTAGCGCCCGACTGTTTAGACTAGCTAACAAACCTAAACTAACGATCCCCATCACTTTTTGGAAAATTAGATTTTTCACTAATTATCGCATTTTTTATAAGGGGTTACATCAGGATTTCTTGCAAAAAATTCCCAAAAATTAAAATGTCCAGAATTGAACGCAAATCGATTGAGAATTAAGCTACTAGCTCAACAAGGAATGACATTCCATATTTGGGCTATTATTTCCTTTGCTTCGGAAAAAAAACGGATGTTTTAGGGTGGAAAATGAGGACTCAAATTTTAGGCAAAAAATACACTTTTGCAGTCGTAATTTTGACAAATCAAGGCCGACAGCTTAGCGCCCGACTGTTTAGACTAGCTAACAAACCTAAACTAACGATCCCCATCACTTTTTGGAAAATTAGATTTTTCACTAATTATCGCATTTTTTATAAGGGGTTACATCATGATTTCTTGCAAAAAATTACCAAAAATTAAAATTGTCCAGAATTGAACGCAAATCGATTGAGAATTAAGCTACGAGCTCAACAAGGAATGACATTCCATATTTGGGCTATTATTTCCTTTGCTTCGGAAAAAAAACGGATGTTTTAGGGTGGAAAATGAGGACTCAAATTTTAGGCAAAAAATACACTTTTTCAGTCGTAATTTTGACAAATCAAGGCCGAAAGCTTAGCGCCCGACTGTTTTGACTAGCTAACAAACCTAAACTAACGATCCCCATCACTTTTTGGAAAATTAGATTTTTCACTAATTATCGCATTTTTTATAAGGGGTTACATCAGGATTTCTTGCAAAAAATTCCCAAAAATTAAAATGTCCAGAATTGAACGCAAATCGATTGAGAATTAAGCTACTAGCTCAACAAGGAATGACATTCCATATTTGGGCTATTATTTCCTTTGCTTCGGAAAAAAAACGGATGTTTTAGGGTGGAAAATGAGGACTCAAATTTTAGGCAAAAAATACACTTTTTCAGTCGTAATTTTGACAAATCAAGGCCGAAAGCTTAGCGCGCGACTGTTTTGACTAGCTAACAAACCTAAACTAACGATCCCCATCACTTTTTGGAAAATTAGATTTTTCACTAATTATCGCATTTTTTATAAGGGGTTACATCATGATTTCTTGCAAAAAATTACCAAAAATTAAAATGTCCAGAATTGAACGCAAATCGATTGAGAATTAAGCTACGAGCTCAACAAGGTATAACATTCCACATTTGGGCTATTATTCCCTTTGCTTCGGCAAAAAAAACGGATGTTTTAGGGTGGAAAATGAGGACTCAAATTTTAGGCAAAAAATACACTTTTTCAGTCGTAATTTTGACAAATCAAGGCCGAAAGCTTAGCGCGCGACTGTTTTGACTAGCTAACAAACCTAAACTAACGATCCCCATCACTTTTTGGAAAATTAGATTTTTCACTAATTATCGCATTTTTTATAAGGGGTTACATCATGATTTCTTGCAAAAAATTACCAAAAATTAAAATGTCCAGAATTGAACGCAAATCGATTGAGAATTAAGCTACTAGCTCAACAAGGAATGACATTCCATATTTGGGCTATTATTTCCTTTGCTTCGGAAAAAAAACGGATGTTTTAGGGTGGAAAATGAGGACTCAAATTTTAGGCAAAAAATACACTTTTTCAGTCGTAATTTTGACAAATCAAGGCCGAAAGCTTAGCGCGCGACTGTTTTGACTAGCTAACAAACCTAAACTAACGATCCCCATCACTTTTTGGAAAATTAGATTTTTCACTAATTATCGCATTTTTTATAAGGGGTTACATCATGATTTCTTGCAAAAAATTACCAAAAATTAAAATGTCCAGAATTGAACGCAAATCGATTGAGAATTAAGCTACGAGCTCAACAAGGTATAACATTCCACATTTGGGCTATTATTCCCTTTGCTTCGGCAAAAAAACGGATGTTTTAGGGTGGAAAATGAGGACTCAAATTTTAGGCAAAAAATACACTTTTTCAGTCGTAATTTTGACAAATCAAGGCCGACAGCTTAGCGCCCGACTGTTTAGACCATCACTTTTTGGAAAATTAGATTTTTCACTAATTATCGCATTTTTTATAAGGGGTTACATCAGGATTTCTTGCAAAAAATTCCCAAAAATTAAAATGTCCAGAATTGAACGCAAATCGATTGAGAATTAAGCTACGAGCTCAACAAGGAATGACATTCCATATTTGGGCTATTATTCCCTTTGCTTCGGCAAAAAAACGGATGTTCTAGGGTGGAAAATGAGGACTCAAATTTTAGGCAAAAAATACACTTTTTCAGTCGTAATTTTGACAAATCAAGGCCGAAAGCTTAGCGCCCGACTGTTTTGACTAGCTAACAAACCTAAACTAACGATCCCCATCACTTTTTGGAAAATTAGATTTTTCACTAATTATCGCATTTTTTATAAGGGGTTACATCAGGATTTCTTGCAAAAAATTCCCAAAAATTAAAATGTCCAGAATTGAACGCAAATCGATTGAGAATTAAGCTACTAGCTCAACAAGGAATGACATTCCATATTTGGGCTATTATTTCCTTTGCTTCGGAAAAAAAACGGATGTTTTAGGGTGGAAAATGAGGACTCAAATTTTAGGCAAAAAATACACTTTTTCAGTCGTAATTTTGACAAATCAAGGCCGAAAGCTTAGCGCCCGACTGTTTTGACTAGCTAACAAACCTAAACTAACGATCCCC
Source organism: Drosophila takahashii (assembly GCF_030179915.1). Classification (NCBI taxonomy): domain Eukaryota; kingdom Metazoa; phylum Arthropoda; class Insecta; order Diptera; family Drosophilidae; genus Drosophila; species Drosophila takahashii. Next base: position 44,681,274 of record NC_091679.1, on the reverse strand, counting down.
ATCACTTTTTGGAAAATTAGATTTTTCACTAATTATCGCATTTTTTATAAGGGGTTACATCATGATTTCTTGCAAAAAATTCCCAAAAATTAAAATGTCCAGAATTGAACGCAAATCGATTGAGAATTAAGCTACGAGCTCAACAAGGAATGACATTCCATATTTGGGCTATTATTCCCTTTGCTTCGGCAAAAAAACGGATGTTCTAGGGTGGAAAATGAGGACTCAAATTTTAGGCAAAAAATACACTTTTTCAGTCGTAATTTTGACAAATCAAGGCCGAAAGCTTAGCGCCCGACTGTTTTGACTAGCTAACAAACCTAAACTAACGATCCCCATCACTTTTTGGAAAATTAGATTTTTCACTAATTATCGCATTTTTTATAAGGGGTTACATCAGGATTTCTTGCAAAAAATTACCAAAAATTAAAATGTCCAGAATTGAACGCAAATCGATTGAGAATTAAGCTACTAGCTCAACAAGGAATGACATTCCATATTTGGGCTATTATTTCCTTTGCTTCGGAAAAAAAACGGATGTTTTAGGGTGGAAAATGAGGACTCAAATTTTAGGCAAAAAATACACTTTTTCAGTCGTAATTTTGACAAATCAAGGCCGAAAGCTTAGCGCCCGACTGTTTTGACTAGCTAACAAACCTAAACTAACGATCCCCATCACTTTTTGGAAAATTAGATTTTTCACTAATTATCGCATTTTTTATAAGGGGTTACATCATGATTTCTTGCAAAAAATTACCAAAAATTAAAATGTCCAGAATTGAACGCAAATCGATTGAGAATTAAGCTACGAGCTCAACAAGGTATAACATTCCACATTTGGGCTATTATTCCCTTTGCTTCGGCAAAAAAACGGATGTTTTAGGGTGGAAAATGAGGACTCAAATTTTAGGCAAAAAATACACTTTTTCAGTCGTAATTTTGACAAATCAAGGCCGACAGCTTAGCGCCCGACTGTTTAGACTAGCTAACAAACCTAAACTAACGATCCCCATCACTTTTTGGAAAATTAGATTTTTCACTAATTATCGCATTTTTTATAAGGGATTACATCATGATTTCTTGCAAAAAATTACCAAAAATTAAAATGTCCAGAATTGAACGCAAATCGATTGAGAATTAAGCTACGAGCTCAACAAGGAATGACATTCCATATTTGGGCTATTATTCCCTTTGCTTCGGCAAAAAAACGGATGTTCTAGGGTGGAAAATGAGGACTCAAATTTTAGGCAAAAAATACACTTTTTCAGTCGTAGTTTTGACAAATCAAGGCCGAAAGCTTAGCGCCCGACTGTTTTGACTAGCTAACAAACCTAAACTAACGATCCCCATCACTTTTTGGAAAATTAGATTTTTCACTAATTATCGCATTTTTTATAAGGGGTTACATCAGGATTTCTTGCAAAAAATTCCCAAAAATTAAAATGTCCAGAATTGAACGCAAATCGATTGAGAATTAAGCTACTAGCTCAACAAGGAATGACATTCCATATTTGGGCTATTATTTCCTTTGCTTCGGAAAAAAAACGGATGTTTTAGGGTGGAAAATGAGGACTCAAATTTTAGGCAAAAAATACACTTTTTCAGTCGTAATTTTGACAAATCAAGGCCGAAAGCTTAGCGCCCGACTGTTTTGACTAGCTAACAAACCTAAACTAACGATCCCCATCACTTTTTGGAAAATTAGATTTTTCACTAATTATCGCATTTTTTATAAGGGGTTACATCATGATTTCTTGCAAAAAATTACCAAAAATTAAAATGTCCAGAATTGAACGCAAATCGATTGAGAATTAAGCTACGAGCTCAACAAGGTATAACATTCCACATTTGGGCTATTATTCCCTTTGCTTCGGCAAAAAAACGGATGTTTTAGGGTGGAAAATGAGGACTCAAATTTTAGGCAAAAAATACACTTTTTCAGTCGTAATTTTGACAAATCAAGGCCGACAGCTTAGCGCCCGACTGTTTAGACTAGCTAACAAACCTAAACTAACGATCCCCATCACTTTTTGGAAAATTAGATTTTTCACTAATTATCGCATTTTTTATAAGGGGTTACATCATGATTTCTTGCAAAAAATTACCAAAAATTAAAATGTCCAGAATTGAACGCAAATCGATTGAGAATTAAGCTACGAGCTCAACAAGGTATAACATTCCACATTTGGGCTATTATTCCCTTTGCTTCGGCAAAAAAACGGATGTTTTAGGGTGGAAAATGAGGACTCAAATTTTAGGCAAAAAATACACTTTTTCAGTCGTAATTTTGACAAATCAAGGCCGACAGCTTAGCGCCCGACTGTTTAGACTAGCTAACAAACCTAAACTAACGATCCCCATCACTTTTTGGAAAATTAGATTTTTCACTAATTATCGCATTTTTTATAAGGGGTTACATCAGGATTTCTTGCAAAAAATTACCAAAAATTAAAATGTCCAGAATTGAACGCAAATCGATTGAGAATTAAGCTACTAGCTCAACAAGGAATGACATTCCATATTTGGGCTATTATTTCCTTTGCTTCGGAAAAAAAACGGATGTTTTAGGGTGGAAAATGAGGACTCAAATTTTAGGCAAAAAATACACTTTTTCAGTCGTAATTTTGACAAATCAAGGCCGACAGCTTAGCGCCCGACTGTTTTGACTAGCTAACAAACCTAAACTAACGATCCCCATCACTTTTTGGAAAATTAGATTTTTCACTAATTATCGCATTTTTTATAAGGGGTTACATCATGATTTCTTGCAAAAAATTACCAAAAATTAAAATGTCCAGAATTGAACGCAAATCGATTGAGAATTAAGCTACGAGCTCAACAAGGAATGACATTCCATATTTGGGCTATTATTTCCTTTGCTTCGGAAAAAAAACGGATGTTTTAGGGTGGAAAATGAGGACTCAAATTTTAGGCAAAAAATACACTTTTTCAGTCGTAATTTTGACAAATCAAGGCCGAAAGCTTAGCGCCCGACTGTTTTGACTAGCTAACAAACCTAAACTAACGATCCCCATCACTTTTTGGAAAATTAGATTTTTCACTAATTATCGCATTTTTTATAAGGGGTTACATCAGGATTTCTTGCAAAAAATTACCAAAAATTAAAATGTCCAGAATTGAACGCAAATCGATTGAGAATTAAGCTACGAGCTCAACAAGGAATGACATTCCATATTTGGGCTATTATTTCCTTTGCTTCGGAAAAAAAACGGATGTTTTAGGGTGGAAAATGAGGACTCAAATTTTAGGCAAAAAATACACTTTTTCAGTCGTAATTTTGACAAATCAAGGCCGAAAGCTTAGCGCGCGACTGTTTTGACTAGCTAACAAACCTAAACTAACGATCCCCATCACTTTTTGGAAAATTAGATTTTTCACTAATTATCGCATTTTTTATAAGGGGTTACATCATGATTTCTTGCAAAAAATTACCAAAAATTAAAATGTCCAGAATTGAACGCAAATCGATTGAGAATTAAGCTACGAGCTCAACAAGGTATAACATTCCACATTTGGGCTATTATTCCCTTTGCTTCGGCAAAAAAAACGGATGTTTTAGGGTGGAAAATGAGGACTCAAATTTTAGGCAAAAAATACACTTTTTCAGTCGTAATTTTGACAAATCAAGGCCGAAAGCTTAGCGCCCGACTGTTTTGACTAGCTAACAAACCTAAACTAACGATCCCCATCACTTTTTGGAAAATTAGATTTTTCACTAATTATCGCATTTTTTATAAGGGGTTACATCAGGATTTCTTGCAAAAAATTACCAAAAATTAAAATGTCCAGAATTGAACGCAAATCGATTGAGAATTAAGCTACGAGCTCAACAAGGAATGACATTCCATATTTGGGCTATTATTCCCTTTGCTTCGGCAAAAAAAACGGATGTTCTAGGGTGGAAAATGAGGACTCAAATTTTAGGCAAAAAATACACTTTTTCAGTCGTAATTTTGACAAATCAAGGCCGAAAGCTTAGCGCCCGACTGTTTTGACTAGCTAACAAACCTAAACTAACGATCCCCATCACTTTTTGGAAAATTAGATTTTTCACTAATTATCGCATTTTTTATAAGGGGTTACATCATGATTTCTTGCAAAAAATTACCAAAAATTAAAATGTCCAGAATTGAACGCAAATCGATTGAGAATTAAGCTACTAGCTCAACAAGGAATGACATTCCATATTTGGGCTATTATTTCCTTTGCTTCGGAAAAAAAACGGATGTTTTAGGGTGGAAAATGAGGACTCAAATTTTAGGCAAAAAATACACTTTTTCAGTCGTAATTTTGACAAATCAAGGCCGAAAGCTTAGCGCGCGACTGTTTTGACTAGCTAACAAACCTAAACTAACGATCCCCATCACTTTTTGGAAAATTAGATTTTTCACTAATTATCGCATTTTTTATAAGGGGTTACATCAGGATTTCTTGCAAAAAATTACCAAAAATTAAAATGTCCAGAATTGAACGCAAATCGATTGAGAATTAAGCTACTAGCTCAACAAGGAATGACATTCCATATTTGGGCTATTATTTCCTTTGCTTCGGAAAAAAAACGGATGTTTTAGGGTGGAAAATGAGGACTCAAATTTTAGGCAAAAAATACACTTTTTCAGTCGTAATTTTGACAAATCAAGGCCGAAAGCTTAGCGCGCGACTGTTTTGACTAGCTAACAAACCTAAACTAACGATCCCCATCACTTTTTGGAAAATTAGATTTTTCACTAATTATCGCATTTTTTATAAGGGGTTACATCATGATTTCTTGCAAAAAATTACCAAAAATTAAAATGTCCAGAATTGAACGCAAATCGATTGAGAATTAAGCTACGAGCTCAACAAGGTATAACATTCCACATTTGGGCTATTATTCCCTTTGCTTCGGCAAAAAAACGGATGTTTTAGGGTGGAAAATGAGGACTCAAATTTTAGGCAAAAAATACACTTTTTCAGTCGTAATTTTGACAAATCAAGGCCGACAGCTTAGCGCCCGACTGTTTAGACTAGCTAACAAACCTAAACTAACGATCCCCATCACTTTTTGGAAAATTAGATTTTTCACTAATTATCGCATTTTTTATAAGGGGTTACATCAGGATTTCTTGCAAAAAATTACCAAAAATTAAAATGTCCAGAATTGAACGCAAATCGATTGAGAATTAAGCTACTAGCTCAACAAGGAATGACATTCCATATTTGGGCTATTATTTCCTTTGCTTCGGAAAAAAAACGGATGTTTTAGGGTGGAAAATGAGGACTCAAATTTTAGGCAAAAAATACACTTTTTCAGTCGTAATTTTGACAAATCAAGGCCGAAAGCTTAGCGCGCGACTGTTTTGACTAGCTAACAAACCTAAACTAACGATCCCCATCACTTTTTGGAAAATTAGATTTTTCACTAATTATCGCATTTTTTATAAGGGGTTACATCATGATTTCTTGCAAAAAATTACCAAAAATTAAAATGTCCAGAATTGAACGCAAATCGATTGAGAATTAAGCTACGAGCTCAACAAGGAATGACATTCCATATTTGGGCTATTATTCCCTTTGCTTCGGCAAAAAAACGGATGTTCTAGGGTGGAAAATGAGGACTCAAATTTTAGGCAAAAAATACACTTTTTCAGTCGTAATTTTGACAAATCAAGGCCGAAAGCTTAGCGCCCGACTGTTTTGACTAGCTAACAAACCTAAACTAACGATCCCCATCACTTTTTGGAAAATTAGATTTTTCACTAATTATCGCATTTTTTATAAGGGGTTACATCAGGATTTCTTGCAAAAAATTACCAAAAATTAAAATGTCCAGAATTGAACGCAAATCGATTGAGAATTAAGCTACTAGCTCAACAAGGAATGACATTCCATATTTGGGCTATTATTTCCTTTGCTTCGGAAAAAAAACGGATGTTTTAGGGTGGAAAATGAGGACTCAAATTTTAGGCAAAAAATACACTTTTTCAGTCGTAATTTTGACAAATCAAGGCCGAAAGCTTAGCGCCCGACTGTTTTGACTAGCTAACAAACCTAAACTAACGATCCCCATCACTTTTTGGAAAATTAGATTTTTCACTAATTATCGCATTTTTTATAAGGGGTTACATCATGATTTCTTGCAAAAAATTACCAAAAATTAAAATGTCCAGAATTGAACGCAAATCGATTGAGAATTAAGCTACGAGCTCAACAAGGAATGACATTCCATATTTGGGCTATTATTCCCTTTGCTTCGGCAAAAAAACGGATGTTCTAGGGTGGAAAATGAGGACTCAAATTTTAGGCAAAAAATACACTTTTTCAGTCGTAATTTTGACAAATCAAGGCCGAAAGCTTAGCGCCCGACTGTTTTGACTAGCTAACAAACCTAAACTAACGATCCCCATCACTTTTTGGAAAATTAGATTTTTCACTAATTATCGCATTTTTTATAAGGGGTTACATCAGGATTTCTTGCAAAAAATTACCAAAAATTAAAATGTCCAGAATTGAACGCAAATCGATTGAGAATTAAGCTACTAGCTCAACAAGGAATGACATTCCATATTTGGGCTATTATTTCCTTTGCTTCGGAAAAAAAACGGATGTTTTAGGGTGGAAAATGAGGACTCAAATTTTAGGCAAAAAATACACTTTTTCAGTCGTAATTTTGACAAATCAAGGCCGAAAGCTTAGCGCCCGACTGTTTTGACTAGCTAACAAACCTAAACTAACGATCCCCATCACTTTTTGGAAAATTAGATTTTTCACTAATTATCGCATTTTTTATAAGGGGTTACATCATGATTTCTTGCAAAAAATTCCCAAAAATTAAAATGTCCAGAATTGAACGCAAATCGATTGAGAATTAAGCTACTAGCTCAACAAGGAATGACATTCCATATTTGGGCTATTATTTCCTTTGCTTCGGAAAAAAAACGGATGTTTTAGGGTGGAAAATGAGGACTCAAATTTTAGGCAAAAAATACACTTTTTCAGTCGTAATTTTGACAAATCAAGGCCGAAAGCTTAGCGCGCGACTGTTTTGACTAGCTAACAAACCTAAACTAACGATCCCCATCACTTTTTGGAAAATTAGATTTTTCACTAATTATCGCATTTTTTATAAGGGGTTACATCATGATTTCTTGCAAAAAATTACCAAAAATTAAAATGTCCAGAATTGAACGCAAATCGATTGAGAATTAAGCTACGAGCTCAACAAGGTATAACATTCCACATTTGGGCTATTATTCCCTTTGCTTCGGCAAAAAAACGGATGTTTTAGGGTGGAAAATGAGGACTCAAATTTTAGGCAAAAAATACACTTTTTCAGTCGTAATTTTGACAAATCAAGGCCGACAGCTTAGCGCGCGACTGTTTTGACTAGCTAACAAACCTAAACTAACGATCCCCATCACTTTTTGGAAAATTAGATTTTTCACTAATTATCGCATTTTTTATAAGGGGTTACATCAGGATTTCTTGCAAAAAATTACCAAAAATTAAAATGTCCAGAATTGAACGCAAATCGATTGAGAATTAAGCTACGAGCTCAACAAGGAATGACATTCCATATTTGGGCTATTATTCCCTTTGCTTCGGCAAAAAAAACGGATGTTCTAGGGTGGAAAATGAGGACTCAAATTTTAGGCAAAAAATACACTTTTTCAGTCGTAATTTTGACAAATCAAGGCCGAAAGCTTAGCGCCCGACTGTTTTGACTAGCTAACAAACCTAAACTAACGATCCCCATCACTTTTTGGAAAATTAGATTTTTCACTAATTATCGCATTTTTTATAAGGGGTTACATCAGGATTTCTTGCAAAAAATTCCCAAAAATTAAAATGTCCAGAATTGAACGCAAATCGATTGAGAATTAAGCTACTAGCTCAACAAGGAATGACATTCCATATTTGGGCTATTATTTCCTTTGCTTCGGAAAAAAAACGGATGTTTTAGGGTGGAAAATGAGGACTCAAATTTTAGGCAAAAAATACACTTTTTCAGTCGTAATTTTGACAAATCAAGGCCGACAGCTTAGCGCCCGACTGTTTAGACTAGCTAACAAACCTAAACTAACGATCCCCATCACTTTTTGGAAAATTAGATTTTTCACTAATTATCGCATTTTTTATAAGGGGTTACATCAGGATTTCTTGCAAAAAATTACCAAAAATTAAAATGTCCAGAATTGAACGCAAATCGATTGAGAATTAAGCTACTAGCTCAACAAGGAATGACATTCCATATTTGGGCTATTATTTCCTTTGCTTCGGAAAAAAAACGGATGTTTTAGGGTGGAAAATGAGGACTCAAATTTTAGGCAAAAAATACACTTTTTCAGTCGTAATTTTGACAAATCAAGGCCGACAGCTTAGCGCGCGACTGTTTTGACTAGCTAACAAACCTAAACTAACGATCCCCATCACTTTTTGGAAAATTAGATTTTTCACTAATTATCGCATTTTTTATAAGGGGTTACATCAGGATTTCTTGCAAAAAATTACCAAAAATTAAAATGTCCAGAATTGAACGCAAATCGATTGAGAATTAAGCTACGAGCTCAACAAGGAATGACATTCCATATTTGGGCTATTATTCCCTTTGCTTCGGCAAAAAAACGGATGTTCTAGGGTGGAAAATGAGGACTCAAATTTTAGGCAAAAAATACACTTTTTCAGTCGTAATTTTGACAAATCAAGGCCGAAAGCTTAGCGCCCGACTGTTTTGACTAGCTAACAAACCTAAACTAACGATCCCCATCACTTTTTGGAAAATTAGATTTTTCACTAATTATCGCATTTTTTATAAGGGGTTACATCAGGATTTCTTGCAAAAAATTCCCAAAAATTAAAATGTCCAGAATTGAACGCAAATCGATTGAGAATTAAGCTACTAGCTCAACAAGGAATGACATTCCATATTTGGGCTATTATTTCCTTTGCTTCGGAAAAAAAACGGATGTTTTAGGGTGGAAAATGAGGACTCAAATTTTAGGCAAAAAATACACTTTTTCAGTCGTAATTTTGACAAATCAAGGCCGAAAGCTTAGCGCCCGACTGTTTTGACTAGCTAACAAACCTAAACTAACGATCCCCATCACTTTTTGGAAAATTAGATTTTTCACTAATTATCGCATTTTTTATAAGGGGTTACATCAGGATTTCTTGCAAAAAATTCCCAAAAATTAAAATGTCCAGAATTGAACGCAAATCGATTGAGAATTAAGCTACTAGCTCAACAAGGAATGACATTCCATATTTGGGCTATTATTTCCTTTGCTTCGGAAAAAAAACGGATGTTTTAGGGTGGAAAATGAGGACTCAAATTTTAGGCAAAAAATACACTTTTTCAGTCGTAATTTTGACAAATCAAGGCCGACAGCTTAGCGCCCGACTGTTTAGACTAGCTAACAAACCTAAACTAACGATCCCCATCACTTTTTGGAAAATTAGATTTTTCACTAATTATCGCATTTTTTATAAGGGGTTACATCAGGATTTCTTGCAAAAAATTACCAAAAATTAAAATGTCCAGAATTGAACGCAAATCGATTGAGAATTAAGCTACTAGCTCAACAAGGAATGACATTCCATATTTGGGCTATTATTTCCTTTGCTTCGGAAAAAAAACGGATGTTTTAGGGTGGAAAATGAGGACTCAAATTTTAGGCAAAAAATACACTTTTTCAGTCGTAATTTTGACAAATCAAGGCCGAAAGCTTAGCGCGCGACTGTTTTGACTAGCTAACAAACCTAAACTAACGATCCCCATCACTTTTTGGAAAATTAGATTTTTCACTAATTATCGCATTTTTTATAAGGGGTTACATCATGATTTCTTGCAAAAAATTACCAAAAATTAAAATGTCCAGAATTGAACGCAAATCGATTGAGAATTAAGCTACGAGCTCAACAAGGTATAACATTCCACATTTGGGCTATTATTCCCTTTGCTTCGGCAAAAAAAACGGATGTTTTAGGGTGGAAAATGAGGACTCAAATTTTAGGCAAAAAATACACTTTTTCAGTCGTAATTTTGACAAATCAAGGCCGACAGCTTAGCGCGCGACTGTTTTGACTAGCTAACAAACCTAAACTAACGATCCCCATCACTTTTTGGAAAATTAGATTTTTCACTAATTATCGCATTTTTTATAAGGGGTTACATCAGGATTTCTTGCAAAAAATTACCAAAAATTAAAATGTCCAGAATTGAACGCAAATCGATTGAGAATTAAGCTACTAGCTCAACAAGGAATGACATTCCATATTTGGGCTATTATTCCCTTTGCTTCGGCAAAAAAAACGGATGTTCTAGGGTGGAAAATGAGGACTCAAATTTTAGGCAAAAAATACACTTTTTCAGTCGTAATTTTGACAAATCAAGGCCGAAAGCTTAGCGCCCGACTGTTTTGACTAGCTAACAAACCTAAACTAACGATCCCCATCACTTTTTGGAAAATTAGATTTTTCACTAATTATCGCATTTTTTATAAGGGGTTACATCATGATTTCTTGCAAAAAATTACCAAAAATTAAAATGTCCAGAATTGAACGCAAATCGATTGAGAATTAAGCTACGAGCTCAACAAGGAATGACATTCCATATTTGGGCTATTATTCCCTTTGCTTCGGCAAAAAAACGGATGTTTTAGGGTGGAAAATGAGGACTCAAATTTTAGGCAAAAAATACACTTTTTCAGTCGTAATTTTGACAAATCAAGGCCGAAAGCTTAGCGCCCGACTGTTTTGACTAGCTAACAAACCTAAACTAACGATCCCCATCACTTTTTGGAAAATTAGATTTTTCACTAATTATCGCATTTTTTATAAGGGGTTACATCAGGATTTCTTGCAAAAAATTCCCAAAAATTAAAATGTCCAGAATTGAACGCAAATCGATTGAGAATTAAGCTACTAGCTCAACAAGGAATGACATTCCATATTTGGGCTATTATTCCCTTTGCTTCGGAAAAAAAACGGATGTTTTAGGGTGGAAAATGAGGACTCAAATTTTAGGCAAAAAATACACTTTTTCAGTCGTAATTTTGACAAATCAAGGCCGACAGCTTAGCGCCCGACTGTTTAGACTAGCTAACAAACCTAAACTAACGATCCCCATCACTTTTTGGAAAATTAGATTTTTCACTAATTATCGCATTTTTTATAAGGGGTTACATCAGGATTTCTTGCAAAAAATTCCCAAAAATTAAAATGTCCAGAATTGAACGCAAATCGATTGAGAATTAAGCTACTAGCTCAACAAGGAATGACATTCCATATTTGGGCTATTATTTCCTTTGCTTCGGAAAAAAACGGATGTTTTAGGGTGGAAAATGAGGACTCAAATTTTAGGCAAAAAATACACTTTTTCAGTCGTAATCTTGACAAATCAAGGCCGACAGCTTAGCGCGCGACTGTTTTGACTAGCTAACAAACCTAAACTAACGATCCCCATCACTTTTTGGAAAATTAGATTTTTCACTAATTATCGCATTTTTTATAAGGGGTTACATCAGGATTTCTTGCAAAAAATTACCAAAAATTAAAATGTCCAGAATTGAACGCAAATCGATTGAGAATTAAGCTACGAGCTCAACAAGGAATGACATTCCATATTTGGGCTATTATTCCCTTTGCTTCGGCAAAAAAAACGGATGTTCTAGGGTGGAAAATGAGGACTCAAATTTTAGGCAAAAAATACACTTTTTCAGTCGTAATTTTGACAAATCAAGGCCGAAAGCTTAGCGCCCGACTGTTTTGACTAGCTAACAAACCTAAACTAACGATCCCCATCACTTTTTGGAAAATTAGATTTTTCACTAATTATCGCATTTTTTATAAGGGGTTACATCAGGATTTCTTGCAAAAAATTCCCAAAAATTAAAATGTCCAGAATTGAACGCAAATCGATTGAGAATTAAGCTACTAGCTCAACAAGGAATGACATTCCATATTTGGGCTATTATTTCCTTTGCTTCGGAAAAAAAACGGATGTTTTAGGGTGGAAAATGAGGACTCAAATTTTAGGCAAAAAATACACTTTTTCAGTCGTAATTTTGACAAATCAAGGCCGAAAGCTTAGCGCCCGACTGTTTTGACTAGCTAACAAACCTAAACTAACGATCCCCATCACTTTTTGGAAAATTAGATTTTTCACTAATTATCGCATTTTTTATAAGGGGTTACATCAGGATTTCTTGCAAAAAATTCCCAAAAATTAAAATGTCCAGAATTGAACGCAAATCGATTGAGAATTAAGCTACTAGCTCAACAAGGAATGACATTCCATATTTGGGCTATTATTTCCTTTGCTTCGGAAAAAAAACGGATGTTTTAGGGTGGAAAATGAGGACTCAAATTTTAGGCAAAAAATACACTTTTTCAGTCGTAATTTTGACAAATCAAGGCCGACAGCTTAGCGCCCGACTGTTTAGACTAGCTAACAAACCTAAACTAACGATCCCCATCACTTTTTGGAAAATTAGATTTTTCACTAATTATCGCATTTTTTATAAGGGGTTACATCAGGATTTCTTGCAAAAAATTCCCAAAAATTAAAATGTCCAGAATTGAACGCAAATCGATTGAGAATTAAGCTACTAGCTCAACAAGGAATGACATTCCATATTTGGGCTATTATTTCCTTTGCTTCGGAAAAAAAACGGATGTTTTAGGGTGGAAAATGAGGACTCAAATTTTAGGCAAAAAATACACTTTTTCAGTCGTAATTTTGACAAATCAAGGCCGAAAGCTTAGCGCGCGACTGTTTTGACTAGCTAACAAACCTAAACTAACGATCCCCATCACTTTTTGGAAAATTAGATTTTTCACTAATTATCGCATTTTTTATAAGGGGTTACATCATGATTTCTTGCAAAAAATTACCAAAAATTAAAATGTCCAGAATTGAACGCAAATCGATTGAGAATTAAGCTACGAGCTCAACAAGGTATAACATTCCACATTTGGGCTATTATTCCCTTTGCTTCGGCAAAAAAACGGATGTTTTAGGGTGGAAAATGAGGACTCAAATTTTAGGCAAAAAATACACTTTTTCAGTCGTAATTTTGACAAATCAAGGCCGACAGCTTAGCGCGCGACTGTTTTGACTAGCTAACAAACCTAAACTAACGATCCCCATCACTTTTTGGAAAATTAGATTTTTCACTAATTATCGCATTTTTTATAAGGGGTTACATCAGGATTTCTTGCAAAAAATTCCCAAAAATTAAAATGTCCAGAATTGAACGCAAATCGATTGAGAATTAAGCTACTAGCTCAACAAGGAATGACATTCCATATTTGGGCTATTATTTCCTTTGCTTCGGAAAAAAAACGGATGTTTTAGGGTGGAAAATGAGGACTCAAATTTTAGGCAAAAAATACACTTTTTCAGTCGTAATTTTGACAAATCAAGGCCGACAGCTTAGCGCCCGACTGTTTAGACTAGCTAACAAACCTAAACTAACGATCCCCATCACTTTTTGGAAAATTAGATTTTTCACTAATTATCGCATTTTTTATAAGGGGTTACATTATGATTTCTTGCAAAAAATTACCAAAAATTAAAATGTCCAGAATTGAACGCAAATCGATTGAGAATTAAGCTACGAGCTCAACAAGGAATGACATTCCATATTTGGGCTATTATTCCCTTTGCTTCGGCAAAAAAACGGGTGGAAAATGAGGACTCAAATTTAAGGCAAAAAATACACTTTTTCAGTCGTAATTTTGACAAATCAAGGCCGAAAGCTTAGCGCCCGACTGTTTTGACTAGCTAACAAACCTAACTAACGATCCCCATCACTTTTTGGAAAATTAGATTTTTCACTAATTATCGCATTTTTTATAAGGGGTTACATCAGGATTTCTTGCAAAAAATTCCCAAAAATTAAAATGTCCAGAATTGAACGCAAATCGATTGAGAATTAAGCTACTAGCTCAACAAGGAATGACATTCCATATTTGGGCTATTATTTCCTTTGCTTCGGAAAAAAAACGGATGTTTTAGGGTGGAAAATGAGGACTCAAATTTTAGGCAAAAAATACACTTTTTCAGTCGTAATTTTGACAAATCAAGGCCGAAAGCTTAGCGCCCGACTGTTTTGACTAGCTAACAAACCTAAACTAACGATCCCCATCACTTTTTGGAAAATTAGATTTTTCACTAATTATCGCATTTTTTATAAGGGGTTACATCATGATTTCTTGCAAAAAATTACCAAAAATTAAAATGTCCAGAATTGAACGCAAATCGATTGAGAATTAAGCTACGAGCTCAACAAGGTATAACATTCCACATTTGGGCTATTATTCCCTTTGCTTCGGCAAAAAAACGGATGTTTTAGGGTGGAAAATGAGGACTCAAATTTTAGGCAAAAAATACACTTTTTCAGTCGTAATTTTGACAAATCAAGGCCGACAGCTTAGCGCCCGACTGTTTAGACTAGCTAACAAACCTAAACTAACGATCCCCATCACTTTTTGGAAAATTAGATTTTTCACTAATTATCGCATTTTTTATAAGGGGTTACATTATGATTTCTTGCAAAAAATTACCAAAAATTAAAATGTCCAGAATTGAACGCAAATCGATTGAGAATTAAGCTACGAGCTCAACAAGGAATGACATTCCATATTTGGGCTATTATTCCCTTTGCTTCGGCAAAAAAACGGGTGGAAAATGAGGACTCAAATTTAAGGCAAAAAATACACTTTTTCAGTCGTAATTTTGACAAATCAAGGCCGAAAGCTTAGCGCCCGACTGTTTTGACTAGCTAACAAACCTAACTAACGATCCCCATAACTTTTTGGAAAATTAGATTTTTCACTAATTATCGCATTTTTTATAAGGGGTTACATCAGGATTTCTTGCAAAAAATTCCCAAAAATTAAAATGTCCAGAATTGAACGCAAATCGATTGAGAATTAAGCTACTAGCTCAACAAGGAATGACATTCCATATTTGGGCTATTATTTCCTTTGCTTCGGAAAAAAAACGGATGTTTTAGGGTGGAAAATGAGGACTCAAATTTTAGGCAAAAAATACACTTTTTCAGTCGTAATTTTGACAAATCAAGGCCGAAAGCTTAGCGCCCGACTGTTTTGACTAGCTAACAAACCTAAACTAACGATCCCCATCACTTTTTGGAAAATTAGATTTTTCACTAATTATCGCATTTTTTATAAGGGGTTACATCATGATTTCTTGCAAAAAATTACCAAAAATTAAAATGTCCAGAATTGAACGCAAATCGATTGAGAATTAAGCTACGAGCTCAACAAGGTATAACATTCCACATTTGGGCTATTATTCCCTTTGCTTCGGCAAAAAAACGGATGTTTTAGGGTGGAAAATGAGGACTCAAATTTTAGGCAAAAAATACACTTTTTCAGTCGTAATTTTGACAAATCAAGGCCGACAGCTTAGCGCCCGACTGTTTAGACTAGCTAACAAACCTAAACTAACGATCCCCATCACTTTTTGGAAAATTAGATTTTTCACTAATTATCGCATTTTTTATAAGGGGTTACATCAGGATTTCTTGCAAAAAATTACCAAAAATTAAAATGTCCAGAATTGAACGCAAATCGATTGAGAATTAAGCTACTAGCTCAACAAGGAATGACATTCCATATTTGGGCTATTATTTCCTTTGCTTCGGAAAAAAAACGGATGTTTTAGGGTGGAAAATGAGGACTCAAATTTTAGGCAAAAAATACACTTTTTCAGTCGTAATTTTGACAAATCAAGGCCGAAAGCTTAGCGCGCGACTGTTTTGACTAGCTAACAAACCTAAACTAACGATCCCCATCACTTTTTGGAAAATTAGATTTTTCACTAATTATCGCATTTTTTATAAGGGGTTACATCATGATTTCTTGCAAAAAATTACCAAAAATTAAAATGTCCAGAATTGAACGCAAATCGATTGAGAATTAAGCTACGAGCTCAACAAGGTATAACATTCCACATTTGGGCTATTATTCCCTTTGCTTCGGCAAAAAAACGGATGTTTTAGGGTGGAAAATGAGGACTCAAATTTTAGGCAAAAAATACACTTTTTCAGTCGTAATTTTGACAAATCAAGGCCGACAGCTTAGCGCCCGACTGTTTAGACTAGCTAACAAACCTAAACTAACGATCCCCATCACTTTTTGGAAAATTAGATTTTTCACTAATTATCGCATTTTTTATAAGGGGTTACATCATGATTTCTTGCAAAAAATTACCAAAAATTAAAATGTCCAGAATTGAACGCAAATCGATTGAGAATTAAGCTACGAGCTCAACAAGGAATGACATTCCATATTTGGGCTATTATTCCCTTTGCTTCGGCAAAAAAACGGATGTTCTAGGGTGGAAAATGAGGACTCAAATTTTAGGCAAAAAATACACTTTTTCAGTCGTAATTTTGACAAATCAAGGCCGAAAGCTTAGCGCCCGACTGTTTTGACTAGCTAACAAACCTAAACTAACGATCCCCATCACTTTTTGGAAAATTAGATTTTTCACTAATTATCGCATTTTTTATAAGGGGTTACATCATGATTTCTTGCAAAAAATTACCAAAAATTAAAATGTCCAGAATTGAACGCAAATCGATTGAGAATTAAGCTACGAGCTCAACAAGGAATGACATTCCATATTTGGGCTATTATTCCCTTTGCTTCGGCAAAAAAACGGATGTTCTAGGGTGGAAAATGAGGACTCAAATTTTAGGCAAAAAATACACTTTTTCAGTCGTAATTTTGACAAATCAAGGCCGAAAGCTTGTAGTGTCCAACTTAGGTACATAAATTTACAAACATTTCGGTCTGCCCTCGCTATGCAGTTTGTCGGTAGCTGGTAGAATGACAGAGACCGCGTAGATCATCCGATACTACCGCTATGATAAAGCTTTTTGGTTCAGCATAGATTATTGGAAGTACAGACTCCAGAAAATGTTCACGTGCAATCATTCCACTTATATGCCTTGAACTATACACACGTATATTCTTTTGTCAACGGCAGTGTTTGTACTTCAAGTGAAAATTACCAAGGTTACCCACGTGGAGTTCACGTAAGCTTTAACAAAAGTGAATTTAGATTAAACCACCAATTAATAGTGCGCCAAATTAAAACAGGGAACTACCAAAAACTCGAGTGAAAAATTCAGAAGGCGTAAATTTCGAAATCAACGATTCGGAGCGATCGCGGGAATCGTCCACCGTCCAGCCCCCCAGCAAAGTGGCTAATTCGATCCTAGAAAATTTGTGAACCAGCTTGGAAAACCCTCAATTTGTCTACGGCGAAGCTGCCGCCCACCGGGCATAGTCAGTGCAGACACGTGGGAATACGGATTACGCAACCGCTACAGCTTCAGTCGCCAAGAACTAGCTACCCTTCTACGCCTACGACTACACGAGATTATAGGCAATTGTAGCGATTAGCTGGATTCACCCCTATAAGGAACCCTTTCCCTGTCCCGGTCTCAAATGAAAAAAACCGGTGCAGGCTGACAAGTGCCCCAAAACGTATTGCAGCGTCATAACTGAATTCAAATACCTGCTCAAATTCATACATCTGTCTTGATTCTCGTTCCGTGGAACTCTTGTGTTAAGTTTCCACACTGCCGCAGTTTGATCAACTTCGTTGCGATTAAAATTTGTTAAAATTATAAAAGAAAACCTACTTAAAGTAGCTTATAATTGCTTATTGCCATGTATTAATATAATTTGTTTTGATTATGATTAACTACATAATTATCTATAACTAAAATCTATAAGTACAGTGAGCAATATGAATTTGGGAAGCTTGGAATATTTCTCTTTATATACATATAACTTAAATTCTTAAATATCTACGATTATACAGAGCATATACATAAACATCGGAATCATCTTGGGCCCAACGATACATCGATGCATATGATTTAAACATCTGTGAGTATTACAATACAAGAATGCATGCTTACTTCTTGTAATACACCATTTTTATATATATATATATATATTGATTTGAAACCATATATATTCCACCACAAGCCCCAAGTAATTATCTAGTAATTGAAAACAACAAATGAAGAAAGGTATATAGGTGATTAATGTTAAATGTAAAATAATTGTTACTCTTTTGATTTGTTATTGAAATTAAAATGGAATCTCTGTACCTAATTGTGAAAATGATCATGATGGCTTAAATTATTTATATCTCTGTCGGTCGAGTACTTATGCTTATCTCACACAAACTTCAGTAGTAGAACAATAATCTGTGTATTGGGGCAACGCCTGAATTAAATAAGTTGCCATGGTTGGGTGGGTAGAGATAGGGAACAACTAACATCTTTGATCCCTTCACCGGATATAAATCTTCTCTAATCTACCAATTCATTCAAATGCGTGTCGGCGCAGCCTAGGATATTAACGTAAACTCAATATTAATTATTCTATTTTGTTTTTTTTTTTTGTGATCAGCGCATTAAACATTGATTTGTGTTAGTAAACTTAGGTAACTGGGAGAGAAAGGACCCCGACCAATCCGACGAGCTGGACCCGAGCACCGCTAGAATGCGCACCGTCGATCCCAGTTCCTTTTTAATAGTGAGTCAGAACCAACATCATGTGGCCAATGTGATAGAAAGAGTTTTATAGACTTTGGCATCGCTTCTTGTCCTAAACTGAACACTACACAATCTGGCGCCCAACGTGGGGCCAAAAGGATATTTTCCGTCCCAATTTTGCTCTAAAAATCCATCCTTTGTTATAGAAATTTCAACTTTTAAGGCCACTTTTTATAAAGTATTTCGATGACTGATTTGGATGCATCTGAACTCCAGCGGTGGAATTAGCGATTGCATTTCGGTTCCGGATAGATCGACCCCGTTTGATTCAGGCTGACCAAAGTGATGGAGATATCTATAAAAGAAAGCTATCTCTAAATGAGTCGGAAATACAATGTTCTGGAGCGTTTCGGACATTGTCCATCAATTTGAGTAGTTCTAAAACTTCATTAGCTGAAATAGTAGAAGAAGAGGTAGAAGAGAATACTTTATCGGGTACACTGCACTTTGTGAGAGAATGAGTTAAGGAAAGACTGACAGAGAGATATAAACAAATTCAATTTTTTGAGATTTTTGTGGTTTTGTTTGCGTTGAAAGAAAAAAAAAAAAAAAAAAGAGAAACAAAAAAAATTGCAGTATCACATAGTAATGAAAACATCGATGCTGTCATCCAGCGAGTAGATCCCTTTTGCTCAATTTGTAACGAAGTAATATTAAGTACGGAACTAACGGCAAGCACTCCATGTAAGCACAGATTTCATGATAAATGTATTGTTGAAGCAATCCGAGTCACACCGGCGTGTCCAACCTGTGCTGCGTGTTGTCTTCTTTCACAATTAAACTATAATAATAATAACTTGGCCGCGGAAATGGGAAATGTTCCTGGTAGGGAGGAAGCGAGAAACGAAGAAGCGGTAGTAGAAGTTCAGGAAAGAAATGATCAAAGAGGTGCTAGGTTCCAAACTAAAAATCGAAATAGAGGTAGGCCTTCTAGTTTAAGGACAGGCATGTCTACTAGATCCAAAACACGCCACTTAGAAGACTTTCGAGCTGACGAGGATGATATATTTTCTAAAAAAACCCAAGGCGAATTAATAAAATATCTACAAGAAACTTAAAGTTTACAACAGGCTAATATAATGGATGATATGGTTGAGATCTTAAACGCTAACATAGAGGAAACAATTCATAAACAACTACACTCAAAAAAAAAAACGCCTAGAATCGCCTTTGGTTTTAGAAAATCGCCTATGGATTTGCTTTACTGGCGATTTTGTCTATATTAAAGAAAGTAGGTTTTTAAAATCAAAGGCGTTTTATTCTAAAAAACAAAAAAAAAACATCTGGGATTGAGAAATTTTTTACTAGAAAGTAAAAAAGTTATGTCTTACAATTAGAAATAAAGGTTTTCTAAGAAATAGAAATACCGTTTTTTTTAATATAGAAACATATTTTCTAAACCCAAAGAAAAAGTTTTATGTTTTTTAAAAAACTTTTCCTTACTTAAAGGAAAAAAAATTCGAAATTAAGAAAATTGTTTCCCAGAAAGAAAAACATTTTCCATAAATCTAGAAAAATATGTATTTTGTTTTAGAAAACGATGCCTGCATTTTTAATAATATGTTCCTAAAAAGGCTGTAATTTTTTTTAAAATTTGTTTAAATAAACCCACAACTAAATATATAAAAACTAGAAATGTTTTTGTTTATTTAAATGTTTTATTGAACACTTTATCGGACTCGAGGTCACTTTTCTAGCATTTCAACACACTTTATAGTTTACGTTTTAAACATAATATCAAAACAAAATATAATTAAAAATAAAATTTTGGCTTAATATAGCTGTTGTTGTTAAGTAAATGAAATTGTGCGGGTGGGTGACATATGTCTGATAACCTAATTAATTTATAATTTAAATATCCAGTTTTCATGAAGCAGGTTGTATGCTCGCAAAAAATAGTTTCAATTTCAACGCACAAAAATGTTATCTCATTTTCCACCAACATTACTTCTTTAATCTCAAAAGATTTAAAAAAAGGTTCAAATGAGTATAATATAAATGTTTTTTTGTATAACACATTTCGTAGCTTGACAAAGGAATAACAACAAATTTGTTGAGAATATGGTATAAGTTTTGAAATTTCTGTGTAAAACAAAGAGTTACTTACAAAGCACTTTGTTTTGCTTAGTACTAACTCATTAGTTTTTGAGTTTTGTAACTTCTTAGCAAACTGAAAACTAATTTTCATAGAAAGGGATAATAAAATATTTCTTCTGGACATAGTGTTTTGGCAATACGATTTCAGAGACTTGTGTTTAGCTTCAAACGGAAATGTCCACAAGTATTTTAATGGACCCGATTGCTCAACTATTTTGGGGTAATGGTTTAAAAAATGATGTTTTGGTTTTAAATTGTCTTCAAATAAAATCTGGTAGTCTCGGTTATGAGCAAGTATTACTGATTGTAAAGTTTTTATATCGTCTTTAGAATAGTCTGATAAAGTTACTAAGTCAATTAATTTAAGTAAATTTTTAACAAATTGCCAAACACTATCGTTCTTGGGAATTTTATCGGAAATCATTAGCGGAAAGAATGTTATGAAGGTCAATAGCTCACGAGCAGTTGCTTTGATATTGAATTTTTTTAATAAATTTAATTGAAAGGCTGGACATATGTTTCCTATCTCAGCTTCTCCATAATCAAAATCTGTTTTTCTTATGTTCAAGAATTCCAAGTCAAATATTTTTTGTTTAATATAATACATAATAATATGACAAATATCATATCTCAGCACGCCTTCAAATAAGTCATGCAAAATGTCTACAGCATAATTAGATGTTACGGAGAAATTTTGAAGTTGATTAAAGAGGCAATCTGATTTTATTCCCGTCATAGAGAGATCTGAGAGGCTTAAGTCATTTTTATAATTTTCTTCATTTCTTAAGCTTTGAGTACATACATTAAATGAGACATAGCTATCTTGCTTTGATATTTTGCAAAACCTACAAAAAAAATTTGAAACAAATGAAGTGGTGAATCCTAAAATACCGTTCAACCCTAAGTTATCGCCTAGTATTAAACCAAGGATTAAATAAACTGTATATTCCTCGCCATCTACTTTTATGTGAACACCTCTATCTTCAAATTTCTTTAGCACTTCTATAAATTTAAAAAAACATTTAGAATTGCCTAGTCTTTTAACGTCTTCTGAT
Organism: Drosophila takahashii; assembly: GCF_030179915.1. Lineage (NCBI taxonomy): Eukaryota > Metazoa > Arthropoda > Insecta > Diptera > Drosophilidae > Drosophila > Drosophila takahashii. The sequence goes on along the minus strand of NC_091679.1, from coordinate 44,659,511 downwards.
TTGTAAATAGCTGCTGTAAAAATAGTATTGTATTCCAGAGGTACTGACGGAAAGGAAAGATACACTCCTGTAAGCGGACTGCGATGTGGTCCTAAAGGATTATTTATTTCAAAATCGTCAGTGTATAAAAAATATGGAATTTTATATTGTTTGTCTTTATTGTTTGACTTAATTTTTTTCCACAAAAGTCCGTTTGTAAAATTTGTAATTTTTGTTTGAGCTTCATAGAAATTAAGATTTTTCATACAACTTTTAAAAACATTTGGAAGCTCGAAGAAAGATTTTAACTGAAACTCTAAAGGTAATATGACCCCTTTATTCTTTTTATCTCCTAAAGTCATTTTGTTTTTTACTCTTAGTGGGGCAATTTCGCTGTTAATTGTGATAATCTGAGGCTCCCTATATAAATTTAACTTTTCAAGATTTTTAATGGTTTTATATTCGTTTTCAACGTTTTTAAAAGGATGTTCACAAAAAGTAGACAAATTTACTAGCCGTTCTTTAATTTCACTTAAGGTTGAAGTGTTTTCTAAAATACATTTGATTTCTTTATGTATTGGAGTTGTTATGTTTAGTTCTACTTGTTTCTGAATCTTATAAACTTCACTGCGGGGAAAATTTAACTGTGAACCTAAATTTAAATTAAATGCGAATGAATGTTGATATAAGTTTTCTTCTTCTATGTCCATCGGAATACTTTCTTTTGCTTGAGGCAATTCATGCTGAAATATTATATTGTCTCTTTCTGGATACGTTAAAATATCATTTTCCGATTGAACGACTTCATTAAAATATTCAGATTGATGTTCATTTTTTGTTAGCATGTGACTCTTGAAATGTTTAAAACTGGAAAAAACGTTAGAACAATCAGAGTATCCACAAGGAAGTTGTATGTACGGGTCATACGTATGTAACTCTTTAATATGAGAAATGAAAATATTTATATCGTCAAAACTACGACTTTTACAAAGTTTGCATATCAACATCATTTTTTAAAAGATTAATGTTGTTTGGTTGAAGTTCTTTCAATAACTCGGACAACGATCTGCTTTTTAAATCTGTTGTTAAATGAATGTTGTAAAAAAATTTCTGAATGAATGTCCAGAACAACGAGCACTCAACCGGATATTTTAAATTTAAAACAAAGAAACACTTAAAACATACGTCCAAACAATTAAGAATATTATCAAACTTATAAAATACACTTGAGACATACAAGTAATACTCTGTAATGTCGTAAGGGCTTGAAACCTTTTAGACAAATAATGGGTTGCAAAGTAGTCTTACTTAGGTATCTTAATTCTATAATCTCTTTTAAATAGGTTTCTATTTCACCAACAGTGGGTCTCCAAATAACAAAAGCGATCCTGGAGTCCTCTACTGTAAGCCTTTTTAATTTGTCACTCCTTTTTATCCTTGCCGTTGGAGGCAAAACAGCATGCATCAGCAGTAGTACCAAAAGATTTTGAGTTTCTGTTGAAAAAAAAAAGGAATTGTTAAAACAAAATAAATAAAAAATAATTATGGGAACTACCAAAGTTTCAAACAAGTCAAATATGTGAAAAAATAAATTTTGCGAAATATGTTTGTATGGTTTTCAAAGTAAAGCCAAATTACATTTAATATTAAACTTTAAAAGATATATTACCTTCCAACTGTTCATTAAACGACTTTAAAATATTAAGGCTTTGCTTATCCTTAATTTTCAAAAGAGCTGCTGATACAAAACGGGTTTTAAAAGTGTCCCATTGGTCAAAATAATGGCTGCTGCCTTCATACGCTTTTTGAAAATCAGCTTCGATCTGCAACGAAATTTAAAAATTACATATTGGAAATGAGCTGAAGGCTAAGAGACTTACCAATTGATACCCAAATGACTGTTTTAAAATGGGGAAATCTTCAAAAACATTTTCTAATGAAATGTTTGTTTTTAAAAGATCAAACCTCCATTGATATGTATTAGACCATTTTTCGAGTACAACTTCCCTCGGCTCAATATTGTATTTAAGCCAATCCAAATCGACTGCGACTTCATCAGCTTGAATAGAAGCAAAACCAAAAAGAAAACAGTGAAATAAAAATATAAATGAAAATAGAAGTAGAAATAAAAATAAAATAGAAATGAAAATAAAAATATAAATAAAAAAAGAAATGAAAATAAAAATAAAAAACAGAAATAAAAATGAAAATAGAAATGAAAAAAAAATTATAAATGAAAGTAAAATAAAAATAGAAAAAATAAATAGAAATGAAAATAAAAATATAAATAAAAAGATAAATAAATAAATAAATTAAATAAAATAAAATTTACCTAAAGTTAGTACTTGGCTAGGTGGGATGTTTTCCTTATTTTTGCGAATAGATGACTCCTTAAATTTTGTTTGAAAATTGTACCAATTGCTGTAAAGCAGTCCACCCGGTTTTTTTCCTTTTATTTTTATAAAATAAGTTTCCTGCAATCAATTGATTTTATTATTTTAAATTTATTTTATATTTTTTTTTTTTGATTTGGCAAACCTTTATTTCACAATCGAACAATGTTGTAATATCAAAAGCAACTTTATCTAGTACGGGCTGCTTTGGTAAAATATCATTTATTACCATGTATTCCGAAATAATGTTACTTAATAATTTTCGATATTTTGAGTCCAAACGATTTTCTTTGGCAAAAAATTTAAAAATTAAAGTGGCTTTTTCGTTTTTTGCTAGAATTTGTGGTAAATCAATCTGAAATTATTTAATTTGCTTTAATACACTTTTTTTCCGTTATTTTCATATATTTTACCTCTCTATGATTTCCTGTCGATGTTTGTAATTTCCCCTTGAAAAAATATTAGGAAAGATTTAAAATTGCGTTTTCCAAATGTTTATATTTATGAACATGGAAGTACATATACAGACAGTCACAAAAGTATTCGTTGCGAGGTGGTTCATAAACAAATTAAGTTTTTTTTAACATTAAAGTAACCAATTAATTCTTTTAATAATTTTTTCAGAAATTATTATCATGTTATTTTATTTTAGATATTTTGAATGTGTTGAAACTGAAAAAATTAATAAAAGAATTAATTGGTTACTTTAATGTTAAAAAAAAACTTAGTTTGTTTATGAACCACCTCGCAACGAATACTTTTGTGACTGACTGCAAGTAGACACAAGGCATCCACATTTATTCATTTGCCGATTTGAAAGCAGGCCATCCACAGTCGAATTTGTTAGACGAACATTTTCGCGAACAGGCAAGATAGAATCGTTTCTATCTTTGTTAAACAAACCGTCGAACAAATTTATATGAAATTCGAACGCGAACACTACCACCAACGACGAACATGAACATGTTCGCCGAACATATTAGACTGTGGATGGCCTGCTAAAGCCAGCGATCGACACACACACACAAACATATCGGCATGTACTACTTTACGGCACCGCTGATTTACATACACACATATATGTATGTTGATATTTAAATGAACAAATTTTGTGTTTCGTTTGTGTCTTGAACTAAAATCTCAGTTTAGAAGACATTTTCACAAATGCACTGGATACATTTATTTTGCAATCAGTTTTACCACAATAAAATAATACACTTGGCAGCGAAATAAATGTTTTATTATAACGTGGCCGAAGATTACGAAATTCTCTTTACACTTATGTGCATACATACATACATATGTACAAACATATTTTGTTACCTTATTTAATTTCAAACACACAAACACAAATTGGAATAGGTTTTAAATATAAGAACTCAACTCTCTAGCGTTTCTGCGTCGTTCATTTGCCGCGTCCATCGAATTTTAATGTGACCAAGTGGTGCAATGGGAAAATAGATAAATGCTAGACAGAGAACAAGGCAAGAAAACTAACGGAAAGAGAAAAAAGTCACACATACATATGTATGTATGTATGTATGTATGTATGTATGTATCTATGCATGTATGTAAGTTCTCTGGTTAACCCTTTATTGTTTAACTTACTGCATTTTGCCAAGTTTTTAACCCGTGGAAAAAAATGATTGCTGGGCCAGCCAGTTCCTTAGGGATAATAGAACTGAGTTGTTCCCAAGTCATGACACGAAGACACGACTCTGAAACATGTAGATCTTGAAAGAAAAATATATTTACATATGTATATAAACAGTTAAATTTTATGTTCCCCGTTTTAAAAGAATTATAAATTTTAGTTACATATGTACATACCTTGAAATATTTTTCCGAAGGCTTCGCCTTTCAAAGTTGTTAGCAGGTTATCCATCGTCTGCACAGATCGAACACTTCAGAAAAACTAAATGTGATAGTGCTAAGCAATTAGTTCATCACGCGCGAAAAGGAAAACGGACGCGCACAGAGGCAACTGAAAACAACAGTTATGCACAGAGCGAATGATATGCACGAGAGGGACGCAGATGGAAAACGAAACGAATTTATCTTCTTTTTCGCCTACTTTTTTTGCTTCGAAAACAAGTCGGGAAGAACAGCCGAAAGATGTAACGCTTGTTAGGATGAGATTAAAAGGGCAATAAGGGGAAATCAAGTTTATTTTTACATTTCGATTTTATAAAGGTGTTCCTTTACAAAACTAAGATTACATTTACATATGTAGAAATAAACCCACTTCTTAAAATGTAATATGTGTGACAAATTTCTGAATTTTAGAAAGGAAAATATATTTCTTTTAAAATAAGAAAAATTTACCCGGAATAATAAGAATTTGAGAAGAAGTTCTTAAAAAAAAAAATACCACGTATGTTTAAGAAATAAAAAGCCCTATAAACATGGGAATTAGAAAAATTTTCTATGTTTTATATTTATATGTCTACATTTAAGAAATATGTTTTAAAAAAAATTTCAGTTTTTTAGAAAAGCAATATTTCTATTATGTAAAAATTTGTCTAATGCTAATGGCGATTTTTTTTTATTTTTAGAAAAGTTTAGTCTTTTTTTTTCTAAAACCAATGGCGATTTTCACCCCCAAATAAAGAAAGGAAAATTAGAAAAATAAACCTTATAATTTAGAAAAAAATGGATTTTTCTGTATTTGAGAAAAAAATTTCTAAAAAAAATCGTTCAATAGAGAATTTTTATGGGGATTAGAAAATTTTTCTGAAGATTAGAAAATTTGTTCTCTTTATAGAACATTTTTTCTTAAACACAGAAAAATTTTTTTTTTCTATATTTAAGAAAAATAATTTTTTGAGTGTAGCAGCAATGAATTTAAACCGGGAAAATCCAGCATTGGAAAATCGCGATACTCGAAACAGGGTACCCGAGATGGGCGCGTTCTCCTCAGGAAACCACTCGAATAACAGTGAATCTCGAAGTAGGTCGAATCCTCAAATATCACCAGGGAAAGCTGCTAATATAATACAAAACTGGCGGATAAAGTTTGACGGTTCCAAACAATGTATGAGAATGGAAGATTTTATTTACCGAATTCGATCTTTGACAGAACAGAACTTAAATAATGACTATCAGTTGCTTTGTGATCATCTATATCTACTCTTCTCCAATAAGGCTAGTGATTGGTTTTGGAAATTTCACCGCAACAATACCAATTTTACTTGGGAAATATTTTGTGTTGAGTTTCGTAAACGGTTTGAGGAAGCTGAGACTGATCTAGATATATGGGAAAAGATAAGGAAAAGACGACAAGGCGAAAGCGAAGCTTTTGATGATTATCAATGCGCAATAGAAGATCTAGCTGATAGGCTTCAGCAAGGCATGTCCGAAGGTCAATTAGTTGATTTGCTGATTAGGAATGCTAAACCTAGTTTACATCATGAGTTACTCCACTTAAGAATATCGAATAGATCCCAATTACGTGTTGAAGTTCGAAAGCATGAACAGTTCTACAACGAAATAAAAACCTTTAAGCCACGCACTCTACGTTCTTATATAAATGAACTAACCGATTCATATGAAAACCAAAACCAAGAAGAGTCGCACGAAACAGAAGAGGAAGTGCTAGAGTTTCAACGAAAGCCTTCCAATGTCATTTGTTGGAATTGTGAAAAACCCGATCATAGGTTTGATGATTGTCTAGAACCGCGTACTATTTTTTGTTATGGGTGTGGTGCCCGAGATGTTTTTAAGCCACGATGTCTAAGGTGTAACCCTACGGGAAACCGGCCGGCGGGTGTGTTTCGCAACAAAAAGTAGACACGCCCGATACACCTAAAATCGTTATGTTCCCTGAATTATGTACAAAAGTAGTCCCTGAAGAACATCCAAAACCGCATTTTTCTACCATTCCATTACATATAAGGCTAGATAGTTATAATAAGCTTCGAGAACAATTATTTGCCGAATCTATAATTTCTAAGATAAATCTTAATCCAAATAGATCTACGAAACGTCTTAGGCATTATTGGAAATCTATCCGCTCTGATCGTAAGAAAATTGTATCAGCAATTATTAATAATTCTGATGATAGACTTTACGCAGAAGTGTGTATAGAAGGAAACAAATACACAGCTCTCTTAGATTCTGGCGCTACTATAAGCTGTGCAGGCGGTAAGGTAGCGGAATTTCTCTTGTCTCTAAGCAAAACAAAAAGATGCTCTGGAAGCATTCGAGCTGCCAATGGAACCCAGAGTGAAGTCGTTGGGAAGTTGGTAACGGATGTAACGTTTAGAGGAAAAACAGCATTGTTAGATATTTTCCTTATTCCCGGGCTTAAACAAGAAATATATCTTGGAATTGATTTCTGGCATAAATTCGGGTTATCGGAGAAAATAGCGTGCAAACAGGAAGTTCCAGAGCTCGATGTAGGTGGAGAAGGTCATGAGCAAGAGCCGCCAAAGTGGCATGAGTTGTCCGAAGATCAGCAGAGTCGTTTGAATTCCATCATTAAAGTGTTTCCATCATTTTCAAAAGAAGGTTTGGGAAGAACCACCTTAATTCAGCATAAAATTGAAGTTGAACCAGTCAGACCCATTAAACAGAGACACTGGCCAGTTTCACCAGCCATAGAGAAACTGATGTTTACTGAAGTTGATCACATGCTGGCACTGGACGTCATTGAAGAGTCTTCTAGTCCGTGGAGCAGTAATTGCGTCTTGGTGCGAAAGGGAGAAAAGAGTAGGCTTTGTTTGGATTCCCGTGAGGTCAATAAGGTCACTGTTAAAGACGCGTATCCGCTACCCCATATTGACGGGATTTTAAGTCGGCTACCGCCTGCAAAATACATAACGGGAATAGACATGAAACACGCCTTTTGGCAGATCCCACTCGACGAAAAATCACGGCAATATACGGCCTTCACGATTCCAAACAGACCACTATATCAATACAAAACGATGCCCTTCGGGCTTTGCAATGCGCCGCAAACCCTTTGTCGGCTAATGGACCAGGTTATACCTGCGCATCTAAGAACCAAAGTTTTTGTGTATTTGGATGACCTGCTAGTCCTGTCAGAAGACTTCGAGTCGCATTTGGTTATACTCCTGGAAATTGCTGGTTGTCTAAGAAAGGCTAATTTGACGATTAATATCGAAAAATCAAAGTTTTGTATGCGAGAAATAAAATATTTGGGCTTTATAATCAGAGGAGGACAGATTTTAACAGACCCTGAAAAGATAAAAGCGATTAATGAGTTTCCTATTCCTATTTCTCTAAAACAGCTGCGTAGGTTTTTAGGCTTATCTGGCTGGTATCGGCGATTTGTCGAAAATTACGCCACTATAAGCTTTCCACTGACCGAGCTATTAAAAACAAAGAAAACGTTGTCTTGGAATGAGGAAGCTGGAAAAGCTTTTGACCTCTTAAAATCTTGCCTTACCTCAGCGCCTATTTTGATTACTCCTGACTTCTCAAAACAGTTTATTCTACTATGTGATGCCAGCACATATGGAATTGGTTGCGTGCTAGCTCAAGAGCAAGAGGGTGTGGAATTACCTATCGCCTACATGTCGGAAAAATTGTCAAAATGCCAACGGAACTACACAGTTAGTGAGTTGGAATGCTTAGCCGTTATTAAAGGGATTAAAAAGTTTCGCCCTTACATAGAAGGTCAAAACTTCCTGGTTGTTACTGATCATGCCGCACTACAATGGCTGATGAGGCAAAAAGACCTGTCGGGACGTCTAGCAAGATGGTCGATGAAATTACAATCTTTTAACTTTTCGATTACGCATAGGAGAGCCTCGGAAAATATTGTAGCTGATGCATTGTCCCGTCAGGCTCAGCCTGAAATAGAGTCAATGGTTGCGAGTGGGCCTATTATTGATTTGCGTTCGGATCAATTTAAATCAACAGAATATCTTAGTTTAATTGATAGAATTAAAGATAATCAGGAAAGACTTCGAGACTTGAAAGTGATAGACGGATACGTTTACAAAAGAACCGAGTTTGCTGAGGAAGGAGACAACAAAAGGGAGTCGTGGAAACTTTGGGTTCCTTCGGCTTTGATTCCAGACATATTACATCAAGCACATGATTCACAAAGTTCGGCACATTGTGGAATGGGCAAAACGGTCGAAAAAATAAAGCGGTATTTGTTTTGGCCACGAATGGTTAGCCAAATTAGAGAATATATTTCTGAATGTCATATTTGTCGATCTACTAAAAGTCCGAATAAAATTTTAAAACCCCAAATGGGCCGGCCATTAACATCAGACCGGCCATTTCAATGTTTGTATATGGACCTCTTGGGTCCATATCCTCGTACAAAGTGTGGGAATATTGGGTTGCTAATAGTTGTAGATCACAATACGAAATTCCACTTCCTTTGCCCACTTAAGAAGTTCACTGCGCCTAAGATAATCGACTATCTTCAGAATTTTATATTTTTCACCTTTGGAGTGCCAGAAATTGTTTTAACAGACAATGGATCGCAATTTAAGTCTAGTGTTTTTGAAGCATTCCTAACTAGTTTTGGAATTACCCATAGATGTACTGCCATATATTCTCCCCAAGCCAATGCTAGTGAAAGAGTAAACAGGTCAGTTTTGGCAGCCATTCGCGCGTATATTGGTAACGACCACTCCAACTGGGATGCCAATTTAAACGCGATCAGCGGTGCACTCCGAGCGGCGGTACATAGAAGTACTGGGTTTTCCCCATACTTCCTAGCTTTTGGTCAAAACATGATTCTGAACGGAAATGACTATGGTCTTTTGCGCAAACTGAATATACTTAACGATGACGTCACCCTTGACTACCCAGATATGTTAAAGCTCGCCAGAGAAGAGGCCAAGAAAAACATAAATAAGTCATTTAAATTTAATGCCAGAAAATATAACCTTCGTAGTAGAAACATAGAACTCAAAGCCGGCGATGAAGTTTTCGCACGCAACTTTACTCAAAGCAACGCCAGTAAGAAATTCAGTTCCAAATTAGCCCCTGTTTTTATACCAGCTAAAGTCCAAAAGAAGAGGAGTCCATTTTATTATGAGTTGCTTAACGTAGACGGGAAGAAGCTTGGAGTTTATCACCTCAAAGATATTCAGACCAAAAATAAGTAGATTCCAAACAATTCAGATAATGCTCCTTCGAAGTGGTCTTGTTCCATTATCTGCGGTTGTAGTGTCCAACTTAGGTACATAAATTTACAAACATTTCGGTCTGCCCTCGCTATGCAGTTTGTCGGTAGCTGGTAGAATGACAGAGACCGCGTAGATCATCCGATACTACCGCTATGATAAAGCTTTTTGGTTCAGCATAGATTATTGGAAGTACAGACTCCAGAAAATGTTCACGTGCAATCATTCCACTTATATGCCTTGAACTATACACACGTATATTCTTTTGTCAACGGCAGTGTTTGTACTTCAAGTGAAAATTACCAAGGTTACCCACGTGGAGTTCACGTAAGCTTTAACAAAAGTGAATTTAGATTAAACCACCAATTAATAGTGCGCCAAATTAAAACAGGGAACTACCAAAAACTCGAGTGAAAAATTCAGAAGGCGTAAATTTCGAAATCAACGATTCGGAGCGATCGCGGGAATCGTCCACCGTCCAGCCCCCCAGCAAAGTGGCTAATTCGATCCTAGAAAATTTGTGAACCAGCTTGGAAAACCCTCAATTTGTCTACGGCGAAGCTGCCGCCCACCGGGCATAGTCAGTGCAGACACGTGGGAATACGGATTACGCAACCGCTACAGCTTCAGTCGCCAAGAACTAGCTACCCTTCTACGCCTACGACTACACGAGATTATAGGCAATTGTAGCGATTAGCTGGATTCACCCCTATAAGGAACCCTTTCCCTGTCCCGGTCTCAAATGAAAAAAACCGGTGCAGGCTGACAAGTGCCCCAAAACGTATTGCAGCGTCATAACTGAATTCAAATACCTGCTCAAATTCATACATCTGTCTTGATTCTCGTTCCGTGGAACTCTTGTGTTAAGTTTCCACACTGCCGCAGTTTGATCAACTTCGTTGCGATTAAAATTTGTTAAAATTATAAAAGAAAACCTACTTAAAGTAGCTTATAATTGCTTATTGCCATGTATTAATATAATTTGTTTTGATTATGATTAACTACATAATTATCTATAACTAAAATCTATAAGTACAGTGAGCAATATGAATTTGGGAAGCTTGGAATATTTCTCTTTATATACATATAACTTAAATTCTTAAATATCTACGATTATACAGAGCATATACATAAACATCGGAATCATCTTGGGCCCAACGATACATCGATGCATATGATTTAAACATCTGTGAGTATTACAATACAAGAATGCATGCTTACTTCTTGTAATACACCATTTTTATATATATATATATATATTGATTTGAAACCATATATATTCCACCACAAGCCCCAAGTAATTATCTAGTAATTGAAAACAACAAATGAAGAAAGGTATATAGGTGATTAATGTTAAATGTAAAATAATTGTTACTCTTTTGATTTGTTATTGAAATTAAAATGGAATCTCTGTACCTAATTGTGAAAATGATCATGATGGCTTAAATTATTTATATCTCTGTCGGTCGAGTACTTATGCTTATCTCACACAAACTTCAGTAGTAGAACAATAATCTGTGTATTGGGGCAACGCCTGAATTAAATAAGTTGCCATGGTTGGGTGGGTAGAGATAGGGAACAACTAACATCTTTGATCCCTTCACCGGATATAAATCTTCTCTAATCTACCAATTCATTCAAATGCGTGTCGGCGCAGCCTAGGATATTAACGTAAACTCAATATTAATTATTCTATTTTGTTTTTTTTTTTGTGATCAGCGCATTAAACATTGATTTGTGTTAGTAAACTTAGGTAACTGGGAGAGAAAGGACCCCGACCAATCCGACGAGCTGGACCCGAGCACCGCTAGAATGCGCACCGTCGATCCCAGTTCCTTTTTAATAGTGAGTCAGAACCAACATCATGTGGCCAATGTGATAGAAAGAGTTTTATAGACTTTGGCATCGCTTCTTGTCCTAAACTGAACACTACAAGCTTAGCGCCCGACTGTTTTGACTAGCTAACAAACCTAAACTAACGATCCCCATCACTTTTTGGAAAATTAGATTTTTCACTAATTATCGCATTTTTTATAAGGGGTTACATCATGATTTCTTGCAAAAAATTACCAAAAATTAAAATGTCCAGAATTGAACGCAAATCGATTGAGAATTAAGCTACGAGCTCAACAAGGTATAACATTCCACATTTGGTCTATTATTCCCTTTGCTTCGGCAAAAAAACGGATGTTTTAGGGTGGAAAATGAGGACTCAAATTTTAGGCAAAAAATACACTTTTTCAGTCGTAATTTTGACAAATCAAGGCCGACAGCTTAGCGCCCGACTGTTTAGACTAGCTAACAAACCTAAACTAACGATCCCCATCACTTTTTGGAAAATTAGATTTTTCACTAATTATCGCATTTTTTATAAGGGGTTACATCAGGATTTCTTGCAAAAAATTCCCAAAAATTAAAATGTCCAGAATTGAACGCAAATCGATTGAGAATTAAGCTACTAGCTCAACAAGGAATGACATCCCATATTTGGGCTATTATTTCCTTTGCTTCGGCAAAAAAACGGGTGGAAAATGAGGACTCAAATTTAAGGCAAAAAATACACTTTTTCAGTCGTAATTTTGACAAATCAAGGCCGAAAGCTTAGCGCCCGACTGTTTTGACTAGCTAACAAACCTAAACTAACGATCCCCATCACTTTTTGGAAAATTAGATTTTTCACTAATTATCGCATTTTTTATAAGGGGTTACATCATGATTTCTTGCAAAAAATTACCAAAAATTAAAATGTCCAGAATTGAACGCAAATCGATTGAGAATTAAGCTACGAGCTCAACAAGGAATGACATTCCATATTTGGGCTATTATTCCCTTTGCTTCGGCAAAAAAACGGATGTTCTAGGGTGGAAAATGAGGACTCAAATTTTAGGCAAAAAATACACTTTTTCAGTCGTAATTTTGACAAATCAAGGCCGACAGCTTAGCGCCCGACTGTTTTGACTAGCTAACAAACCTAAACTAACGATCCCCATCACTTTTTGGAAAATTAGATTTTTCACTAATTATCGCATTTTTTATAAGGGGTTACATCAGGATTTCTTGCAAAAAATTCCCAAAAATTAAAATGTCCAGAATTGAACGCAAATCGATTGAGAATTAAGCTACTAGCTCAACAAGGAATGACATTCCATATTTGGGCTATTATTTCCTTTGCTTCGGAAAAAAAAACGGATGTTTTAGGGTGGAAAATGAGGACTCAAATTTTAGGCAAAAAATACACTTTTTCAGTCGTAATTTTGACAAATCAAGGCCGAAAGCTTAGCGCCCGACTGTTTTGACTAGCTAACAAACCTAAACTAACGATCCCCATCACTTTTTGGAAAATTAGATTTTTCACTAATTATCGCATTTTTTATAAGGGGTTACATCATGATTTCTTGCAAAAAATTACCAAAAATTAAAATGTCCAGAATTGAACGCAAATCGATTGAGAATTAAGCTACGAGCTCAACAAGGAATGACATTCCATATTTGGGCTATTATTCCCTTTGCTTCGGCAAAAAAACGGATGTTCTAGGGTGGAAAATGAGGACTCAAATTTTAGGCAAAAAATACACTTTTTCAGTCGTAATTTTGACAAATCAAGGCCGAAAGCTTAGCGCCCGACCGTTTTGACTAGCTAACAAACCTAAACTAACGATCCCCATCACTTTTTGGAAAATTAGATTTTTCACTAATTATCGCATTTTTTATAAGGGGTTACATCAGGATTTCTTGCAAAAAATTCCCAAAAATTAAAATGTCCAGAATTGAACGCAAATCGATTGAGAATTAAGCTACTAGCTCAACAAGGAATGACATTCCATATTTGGGCTATTATTTCCTTTGCTTCGGAAAAAAAAACGGATGTTTTAGGGTGGAAAATGAGGACTCAAATTTTAGGCAAAAAATACACTTTTTCAGTCGTAATTTTGACAAATCAAGGCCGAAAGCTTAGCGCCCGACTGTTTTGACTAGCTAACAAACCTAAACTAACGATCCCCATCACTTTTTGGAAAATTAGATTTTTCACTCATTATCGCATTTTTTATAAGGGGTTACATCATGATTTCTTGCTAAAAAATTACCAAAAATTAAAATGTCCAGAATTGAACGCAAATCGATTGAGAATTAAGCTACGAGCTCAACAAGGTATAACATTCCACATTTGGGCTATTATTCCCTTTGCTTCGGCAAAAAAACGGATGTTTTAGGGTGGAAAATGAGGACTCAAATTTTAGGCAAAAAATACACTTTTTCAGTCGTAATTTTGACAAATCAAGGCCGACAGCTTAGCGCCCGACTGTTTAGACTAGCTAACAAACCTAAACTAACGATCCCCATCACTTTTTGGAAAATTAGATTTTTCACTAATTATCGCATTTTTTATAAGGGGTTACATCAGGATTTCTTGCAAAAAATTACCAAAAATTAAAATGTCCAGAATTGAACGCAAATCGATTGAGAATTAAGCTACTAGCTCAACAAGGAATGACATTCCATATTTGGGCTATTATTTCCTTTGCTTCGGAAAAAAAACGGATGTTTTAGGGTGGAAAATGAGGACTCAAATTTTAGGCAAAAAATACACTTTTTCAGTCGTAATTTTGACAAATCAAGGCCGAAAGCTTAGCGCGCGACTGTTTTGACTAGCTAACAAACCTAAACTAACGATCCCCATCACTTTTTGGAAAATTAGATTTTTCACTAATTATCGCATTTTTTATAAGGGGTTACATCATGATTTCTTGCAAAAAATTACCAAAAATTAAAATGTCCAGAATTGAACGCAAATCGATTGAGAATTAAGCTACGAGCTCAACAAGGTATAACATTCCACATTTGGGCTATTATTCCCTTTGCTTCGGCAAAAAAACGGATGTTTTAGGGTGGAAAATGAGGACTCAAATTTTAGGCAAAAAATACACTTTTTCTGTCGTAATTTTGACAAATCAAGGCCGACAGCTTAGCGCCCGACTGTTTAGACTAGCTAACAAACCTAAACTAACGATCCCCATCACTTTTTGGAAAATTAGATTTTTCACTAATTATCGCATTTTTTATAAGGGGTTACATCAGGATTTCTTGCAAAAAATTCCCAAAAATTAAAATGTCCAGAATTGAACGCAAATCGATTGAGAATTAAGCTACTAGCTCAACAAGGAATGACATCCCATATTTGGGCTATTATTTCCTTTGCTTCGGCAAAAAAACGGGTGGAAAATGAGGACTCAAATTTAAGGCAAAAAATACACTTTTTCAGTCGTAATTTTGACAAATCAAGGCCGAAAGCTTAGCGCCCGACTGTTTTGACTAGCTAACAAACCTAAACTAACGATCCCCATCACTTTTTGGAAAATTAGATTTTTCACTAATTATCGCATTTTTTATAAGGGGTTACATCAGGATTTCTTGCAAAAAATTCCCAAAAATTAAAATGTCCAGAATTGAACGCAAATCGATTGAGAATTAAGCTACTAGCTCAACAAGGAATGACATTCCATATTTGGGCTATTATTTCCTTTGCTTCGGAAAAAAAACGGATGTTTTAGGGTGGAAAATGAGGACTCAAATTTTAGGCAAAAAATACACTTTTTCAGTCGTAATTTTGACAAATCAAGGCCGAAAGCTTAGCGCGCGACTGTTTTGACTAGCTAACAAACCTAAACTAACGATCCCCATCACTTTTTGGAAAATTAGATTTTTCACTAATTATCGCATTTTTTATAAGGGGTTACATCAGGATTTCTTGCAAAAAATTACCAAAAATTAAAATGTCCAGAATTGAACGCAAATCGATTGAGAATTAAGCTACTAGCTCAACAAGGAATGACATTCCATATTTGGGCTATTATTTCCTTTGCTTCGGAAAAAAAACGGATGTTTTAGGGTGGAAAATGAGGACTCAAATTTTAGGCAAAAAATACACTTTTTCAGTCGTAATTTTGACAAATCAAGGCCGAAAGCTTAGCGCCCGACTGTTTTGACTAGCTAACAAACCTAAACTAACGATCCCCATCACTTTTTGGAAAATTAGATTTTTCACTAATTATCGCATTTTTTATAAGGGGTTACATCAGGATTTCTTGCAAAAAATTCCCAAAAATTAAAATGTCCAGAATTGAACGCAAATCGATTGAGAATTAAGCTACTAGCTCAACAAGGAATGACATTCCATATTTGGGCTATTATTTCCTTTGCTTCGGAAAAAAAAACGGATGTTTTAGGGTGGAAAATGAGGACTCAAATTTTAGGCAAAAAATACACTTTTTCAGTCGTAATTTTGACAAATCAAGGCCGAAAGCTTAGCGCCCGACTGTTTTGACTAGCTAACAAACCTAAACTAACGATCCCCATCACTTTTTGGAAAATTAGATTTTTCACTAATTATCGCATTTTTTATAAGGGGTTACATCATGATTTCTTGCAAAAAAATTACCAAAAATTAAAATGTCCAGAATTGAACGCAAATCGATTGAGAATTAAGCTACGAGCTCAACAAGGTATAACATTCCACATTTGGGCTATTATTCCCTTTGCTTCGGCAAAAAAACGGATGTTTTAGGGTGGAAAATGAGGACTCAAATTTTAGGCAAAAAATACACTTTTTCAGTCGTAATTTTGACAAATCAAGGCCGACAGCTTAGCGCCCGACTGTTTAGACTAGCTAACAAACCTAAACTAACGATCCCCATCACTTTTTGGAAAATTAGATTTTTCACTAATTATCGCATTTTTTATAAGGGGTTACATCAGGATTTCTTGCAAAAAATTACCAAAAATTAAAATGTCCAGAATTGAACGCAAATCGATTGAGAATTAAGCTACTAGCTCAACAAGGAATGACATTCCATATTTGGGCTATTATTTCCTTTGCTTCGGAAAAAAAACGGATGTTTTAGGGTGGAAAATGAGGACTCAAATTTTAGGCAAAAAATACACTTTTTCAGTCGTAATTTTGACAAATCAAGGCCGAAAGCTTAGCGCGCGACTGTTTTGACTAGCTAACAAACCTAAACTAACGATCCCCATCACTTTTTGGAAAATTAGATTTTTCACTAATTATCGCATTTTTTATAAGGGGTTACATCATGATTTCTTGCAAAAAATTACCAAAAATTAAAATGTCCAGAATTGAACGCAAATCGATTGAGAATTAAGCTACGAGCTCAACAAGGTATAACATTCCACATTTGGGCTATTATTCCCTTTGCTGCGGCAAAAAAACGGATGTTTTAGGGTGGAAAATGAGGACTCAAATTTTAGGCAAAAAATACACTTTTTCAGTCGTAATTTTGACAAATCAAGGCCGACAGCTTAGCGCCCGACTGTTTAGACTAGCTAACAAACCTAAACTAACGATCCCCATCACTTTTTGGAAAATTAGATTTTTCACTAATTATCGCATTTTTTATAAGGGGTTACATCAGGATTTCTTGCAAAAAATTCCCAAAAATTAAAATGTCCAGAATTGAACGCAAATCGATTGAGAATTAAGCTACTAGCTCAACAAGGAATGACATCCCATATTTGGGCTATTATTTCCTTTGCTTCGGCAAAAAAACGGGTGGAAAATGAGGACTCAAATTTAAGGCAAAAAATACACTTTTTCAGTCGTAATTTTGACAAATCAAGGCCGAAAGCTTAGCGCCCGACTGTTTTGACTAGCTAACAAACCTAAACTAACGATCCCCATCACTTTTTGGAAAATTAGATTTTTCACTAATTATCGCATTTTTTATAAGGGGTTACATCAGGATTTCTTGCAAAAAATTCCCAAAAATTAAAATGTCCAGAATTGAACGCAAATCGATTGAGAATTAAGCTACTAGCTCAACAAGGAATGACATTCCATATTTGGGCTATTATTTCCTTTGCTTCGGAAAAAAAACGGATGTTTTAGGGTGGAAAATGAGGACTCAAATTTTAGGCAAAAAATACACTTTTTCAGTCGTAATTTTGACAAATCAAGGCCGAAAGCTTAGCGCGCGACTGTTTTGACTAGCTAACAAACCTAAACTAACGATCCCCATCACTTTTTGGAAAATTAGATTTTTCACTAATTATCGCATTTTTTATAAGGGGTTACATCAGGATTTCTTGCAAAAAATTACCAAAAATTAAAATGTCCAGAATTGAACGCAAATCGAT
The DNA here is from genome assembly GCF_030179915.1 of Drosophila takahashii. Classification (NCBI taxonomy): domain Eukaryota; kingdom Metazoa; phylum Arthropoda; class Insecta; order Diptera; family Drosophilidae; genus Drosophila; species Drosophila takahashii. The sequence goes on along the minus strand of NC_091679.1, from coordinate 44,641,879 downwards.
TGAGAATTAAGCTACTAGCTCAACAAGGAATGACATTCCATATTTGGGCTATTATTTCCTTTGCTTCGGAAAAAAAACGGATGTTTTAGGGTGGAAAATGAGGACTCAAATTTTAGGCAAAAAATACACTTTTTCAGTCGTAATTTTGACAAATCAAGGCCGAAAGCTTAGCGCGCGACTGTTTTGACTAGCTAACAAACCTAAACTAACGATCCCCATCACTTTTTGGAAAATTAGATTTTTCACTAATTATCGCATTTTTTATAAGGGGTTACATCAGGATTTCTTGCAAAAAATTCCCAAAAATTAAAATGTCCAGAATTGAACGCAAATCGATTGAGAATTAAGCTACTAGCTCAACAAGGAATGACATTCCACATTTGGGCTATTATTCCCTTTGCTTCGGCAAAAAAACGGATGTTTTAGGGTGGAAAATGAGGACTCAAATTTTAGGCAAAAAATACACTTTTTCAGTCGTAATTTTGACAAATCAAGGCCGACAGCTTAGCGCCCGACTGTTTAGACTAGCTAACAAACCTAAACTAACGATCCCCATCACTTTTTGGAAAATTAGATTTTTCACTAATTATCGCATTTTTTATAAGGGGTTACATCAGGATTTCTTGCAAAAAATTCCCAAAAATTAAAATGTCCAGAATTGAACGCAAATCGATTGAGAATTAAGCTACTAGCTCAACAAGGAATGACATTCCATATTTGGGCTATTATTTCCTTTGCTTCGGCAAAAAAACGGATGTTTTAGGGTGGAAAATGAGGACTCAAATTTAGGCAAAAAATACACTTTTTCAGTCGTAATTTTGACAAATCAATGCCGAAAGCTTAGCGCCCGACTGTTTTGACTAGCTAACAAACCTAAACTAACGATCCCCATCACTTTTTGGAAAATTAGATTTTTCACTAATTATCGCATTTTTTATAAGGGGTTACATCAGGATTTCTTGCAAAAAATTCCCAAAAATTAAAATGTCCAGAATTGAACGCAAATCGATTGAGAATTAAGCTACTAGCTCAACAAGGAATGACATTCCCTATTTGGGCTATTATTTGCTTTGCTTCGGCAAAAAAACGGATGTTCTAGGGTGGAAAATGAGGACTCAAATTTAAGGCAAAAAATACACTTTTTCAGTCGTAATTTTGACAAATCAAGGCCGAAAGCTTAGCGCCCGACTGTTTTGACTAGCTAACAAACCTAAACTAACGATCCCCATCACTTTTTGGAAAATTAGATTTTTCACTAATTATCGCATTTTTTATAAGGGGTTACATCAGGATTTCTTGCAAAAAATTCCCAAAAATTAAAATGTCCAGAATTGAACGCAAATCGATTGAGAATTAAGCTACTAGCTCAACAAGGAATGACATTCCATATTTGGGCTATTATTTCCTTTGCTTCGGAAAAAAAAACGGATGTTTTAGGGTGGAAAATGAGGACTCAAATTTTAGGCAAAAAATACACTTTTTCAGTCGTAATTTTGACAAATCAAGGCCGAAAGCTTAGCGCGCGACTGTTTTGACTAGCTAACAAACCTAAACTAACGATCCCCATCACTTTTTGGAAAATTAGATTTTTCACTAATTATCGCATTTTTTATAAGGGGTTACATCAGGATTTCTTGCAAAAAATTACCAAAAATTAAAATGTCCAGAATTGAACGCAAATCGATTGAGAATTAAGCTACTAGCTCAACAAGGAATGACATTCCATATTTGGGCTATTATTTCCTTTGCTTCGGAAAAAAAACGGATGTTTTAGGGTGGAAAATGAGGACTCAAATTTTAGGCAAAAAATACACTTTTTCAGTCGTAATTTTGACAAATCAAGGCCGAAAGCTTAGCGCGCGACTGTTTTGACTAGCTAACAAACCTAAACTAACGATCCCCATCACTTTTTGGAAAATTAGATTTTTCACTAATTATCGCATTTTTTATAAGGGGTTACATCAGGATTTCTTGCAAAAAATTCCCAAAAATTAAAATGTCCAGAATTGAACGCAAATCGATTGAGAATTAAGCTACGAGCTCAACAAGGTATAACATTCCACATTTGGGCTATTATTCCCTTTGCTTCGGAAAAAAAACGGATGTTTTAGGGTGGAAAATGAGGACTCAAATTTTAGGCAAAAAATACACTTTTTCAGTCGTAATTTTGACAAATCAAGGCCGAAAGCTTAGCGCGCGACTGTTTTGACTAGCTAACAAACCTAAACTAACGATCCCCATCACTTTTTGGAAAATTAGATTTTTCACTAATTATCGCATTTTTTATAAGGGGTTAGTTACATCATGATTTCTTGCAAAAAATTACCAAAAATTAAAATGTCCAGAATTGAACGCAAATCGATTGAGAATTAAGCTACTAGCTCAACAAGGAATGACATTCCATATTTGGGCTATTATTTCCTTTGCTTCGGAAAAAAAACGGATGTTTTAGGGTGGAAAATGAGGACTCAAATTTTAGGCAAAAAATACACTTTTTCAGTCGTAATTTTGACAAATCAAGGCCGAAAGCTTAGCGCGCGACTGTTTTGACTAGCTAACAAACCTAAACTAACGATCCCCATCACTTTTTGGAAAATTAGATTTTTCACTAATTATCGCATTTTTTATAAGGGGTTACATCAGGATTTCTTGCAAAAAATTCCCAAAAATTAAAATGTCCAGAATTGAACGCAAATCGATTGAGAATTAAGCTACGAGCTCAACAAGGAATGACATTCCATATTTGGGCTATTATTCCCTTTGCTTCGGCAAAAAAACGGATGTTCTAGGGTGGAAAATGAGGACTCAAATTTTAGGCAAAAAATACACTTTTTCAGTCGTAATTTTGACAAATCAAGGCCGAAAGCTTAGCGCCCGACTGTTTTGACTAGCTAACAAACCTAAACTAACGATCCCCATCACTTTTTGGAAAATTAGATTTTTCACTAATTATCGCATTTTTTATAAGGGGTTACATCAGGATTTCTTGCAAAAAATTCCCAAAAATTAAAATGTCCAGAATTGAACGCAAATCGATTGAGAATTAAGCTACGAGCTCAACAAGGAATGACATTCCATATTTGGGCTATTATTCCCTTTGCTTCGGCAAAAAAACGGATGTTCTAGGGTGGAAAATGAGGACTCAAATTTTAGGCAAAAAATACACTTTTTCAGTCGTAATTTTGACAAATCAAGGCCGAAAGCTTAGCGCCCGACTGTTTTGACTAGCTAACAAACCTAAACTAACGATCCCCATCACTTTTTGGAAAATTAGATTTTTCACTAATTATCGCATTTTTTATAAGGGGTTACATCAGGATTTCTTGCAAAAAATTCCCAAAAATTAAAATGTCCAGAATTGAACGCAAATCGATTGAGAATTAAGCTACTAGCTCAACAAGGAATGACATTCCATATTTGGGCTATTATTTCCTTTGCTTCGGAAAAAAAACGGATGTTTTAGGGTGGAAAATGAGGACTCAAATTTTAGGCAAAAAATACACTTTTTCAGTCGTAATTTTGACAAATCAAGGCCGAAAGCTTAGCGCGCGACTGTTTTGACTAGCTAACAAACCTAAACTAACGATCCCCATCACTTTTTGGAAAATTAGATTTTTCACTAATTATCGCATTTTTTATAAGGGGTTACATCATGATTTCTTGCAAAAAATTACCAAAAATTAAAATGTCCAGAATTGAACGCAAATCGATTGAGAATTAAGCTACGAGCTCAACAAGGTATAACATTCCACATTTGGGCTATTATTCCCTTTGCTTCGGCAAAAAAAACGGATGTTTTAGGGTGGAAAATGAGGACTCAAATTTTAGGCAAAAAATACACTTTTTCAGTCGTAATTTTGACAAATCAAGGCCGAAAGCTTAGCGCGCGACTGTTTTGACTAGCTAACAAACCTAAACTAACGATCCCCATCACTTTTTGGAAAATTAGATTTTTCACTAATTATCGCATTTTTTATAAGGGGTTACATCATGATTTCTTGCAAAAAATTACCAAAAATTAAAATGTCCAGAATTGAACGCAAATCGATTGAGAATTAAGCTACGAGCTCAACAAGGTATAACATTCCACATTTGGGCTATTATTCCCTTTGCTTCGGCAAAAAAACGGATGTTTTAGGGTGGAAAATGAGGACTCAAATTTTAGGCAAAAAATACACTTTTTCAGTCGTAATTTTGACAAATCAAGGCCGACAGCTTAGCGCCCGACTGTTTAGACTAGCTAACAAACCTAAACTAACGATCCCCATCACTTTTTGGAAAATTAGATTTTTCACTAATTATCGCATTTTTTATAAGGGGTTACATCATGATTTCTTGCAAAAAATTACCAAAAATTAAAATGTCCAGAATTGAACGCAAATCGATTGAGAATTAAGCTACGAGCTCAACAAGGAATGACATTCCATATTTGGGCTATTATTCCCTTTGCTTCGGCAAAAAAACGGATGTTCTAGGGTGGAAAATGAGGACTCAAATTTTAGGCAAAAAATACCCTTTTTCAGTCGTAATTTTGACAAATCAAGGCCGAAAGCTTAGCGCCCGACTGTTTTGACTAGCTAACAAACCTAAACTAACGATCCCCATCACTTTTTGGAAAATTAGATTTTTCACTAATTATCGCATTTTTTATAAGGGGTTACATCAGGATTTCTTGCAAAAAATTCCCAAAAATTAAAATGTCCAGAATTGAACGCAAATCGATTGAGAATTAAGCTACTAGCTCAACAAGGAATGACATTCCATATTTGGGCTATTATTTCCTTTGCTTCGGAAAAAAAACGGATGTTTTAGGGTGGAAAATGAGGACTCAAATTTTAGGCAAAAAATACACTTTTTCAGTCGTAATTTTGACAAATCAAGGCCGAAAGCTTAGCGCCCGACTGTTTTGACTAGCTAACAAACCTAAACTAACGATCCCCATCACTTTTTGGAAAATTAGATTTTTCACTAATTATCGCATTTTTTATAAGGGGTTACATCATGATTTCTTGCAAAAAATTACCAAAAATTAAAATGTCCAGAATTGAACGCAAATCGATTGAGAATTAAGCTACGAGCTCAACAAGGTATAACATTCCACATTTGGGCTATTATTCCCTTTGCTTCGGCAAAAAAAACGGATGTTTTAGGGTGGAAAATGAGGACTCAAATTTTAGGCAAAAAATACACTTTTTCAGTCGTAATTTTGACAAATCAAGGCCGACAGCTTAGCGCCCGACTGTTTAGACTAGCTAACAAACCTAAACTAACGATCCCCATCACTTTTTGGAAAATTAGATTTTTCACTAATTATCGCATTTTTTATAAGGGGTTACATCATGATTTCTTGCAAAAAATTACCAAAAATTAAAATGTCCAGAATTGAACGCAAATCGATTGAGAACTTAAGCTACGAGCTCAACAAGGAATGACATTCCATATTTGGGCTATTATTCCCTTTGCTTCGGCAAAAAAACGGATGTTCTAGGGTGGAAAATGAGGACTCAAATTTTAGGCAAAAAATACACTTTTTCAGTCGTAATTTTGACAAATCAAGGCCGAAAGCTTAGCGCCCGACTGTTTTGACTAGCTAACAAACCTAAACTAACGATCCCCATCACTTTTTGGAAAATTAGATTTTTCACTAATTATCGCATTTTTTATAAGGGGTTACATCAGGATTTCTTGCAAAAAATTCCCAAAAATTAAAATGTCCAGAATTGAACTGCAAATCGATTGAGAATTAAGCTACGAGCTCAACAAGGAATGACATTCCATATTTGGGCTATTATTCCCTTTGCTTCGGCAAAAAAACGGATGTTCTAGGGTGGAAAATGAGGACTCAAATTTTAGGCAAAAAATACACTTTTTCAGTCGTAATTTTGACAAATCAAGGCCGAAAGCTTAGCGCCCGACTGTTTTGACTAGCTAACAAACCTAAACTAACGATCCCCATCACTTTTTGGAAAATTAGATTTTTCACTAATTATCGCATTTTTTATAAGGGGTTACATCATGATTTCTTGCAAAAAATTACCAAAAATTAAAATGTCCAGAATTGAACGCAAATCGATTGAGAATTAAGCTACGAGCTCAACAAGGTATAACATTCCACATTTGGGCTATTATTCCCTTTGCTTCGGCAAAAAAACGGATGTTTTAGGGTGGAAAATGAGGACTCAAATTTTAGGCAAAAAATACACTTTTTCAGTCGTAATTTTGACAAATCAAGGCCGACAGCTTAGCGCCCGACTGTTTTGACTAGCTAACAAACCTAAACTAACGATCCCCATCACTTTTTGGAAAATTATATTTTTCACTAATTATCTCATTTTTTATAAGGGGTTACATCATGATTTCTTGCAAAAAATTACCAAAAATTAAAATGTCCAGAATTGAACGCAAATCGATTGAGAATTAAGCTACGAGCTCAACAAGGTATAACATTCCACATTTGGGCTATTATTCCCTTTGCTTCGGCAAAAAAACGGATGTTTTAGGGTGGAAAATGAGGACTCAAATTTTAGGCAAAAAATACACTTTTTCAGTCGTAATTTTGACAAATCAAGGCCGACAGCTTAGCGCCCGACTGTTTAGACTAGCTAACAAACCTAAACTAACGATCCCCATCACTTTTTGGAAAATTAGATTTTTCACTAATTATCGCATTTTTTATAAGGGGTTACATCAGGATTTCTTGCAAAAAATTCCCAAAAATTAAAATGTCCAGAATTGAACGCAAATCGATTGAGAATTAAGCTACTAGCTCAACAAGGAATGACATTCCATATTTGGGCTATTATTTCCTTTGCTTCGGAAAAAAAACGGATGTTTTAGGGTGGAAAATGAGGACTCAAATTTTAGGCAAAAAATACACTTTTTCAGTCGTAATTTTGACAAATCAAGGCCGAAAGCTTAGCGCGCGACTGTTTTGACTAGCTAACAAACCTAAACTAACGATCCCCATCACTTTTTGGAAAATTAGATTTTTCACTAATTATCGCATTTTTTATAAGGGGTTACATCATGATTTCTTGCAAAAAATTACCAAAAATTAAAATGTCCAGAATTGAACGCAAATCGATTGAGAATTAAGCTACGAGCTCAACAAGGTATAACATTCCACATTTGGGCTATTATTCCCTTTGCTTCGGCAAAAAAACGGATGTTTTAGGGTGGAAAATGAGGACTCAAATTTTAGGCAAAAAATACACTTTTTCAGTCGTAATTTTGACAAATCAAGGCCGAAAGCTTAGCGCGCGACTGTTTTGACTAGCTAACAAACCTAAACTAACGATCCCCATCACTTTTTGGAAAATTAGATTTTTCACTAATTATCGCATTTTTTATAAGGGGTTACATCATGATTTCTTGCAAAAAATTACCAAAAATTAAAATGTCCAGAATTGAACGCAAATCGATTGAGAATTAAGCTACGAGCTCAACAAGGTATAACATTCCACATTTGGGCTATTATTCCCTTTGCTTCGGCAAAAAAACGGATGTTTTAGGGTGGAAAATGAGGACTCAAATTTTAGGCAAAAAATACACTTTTTCAGTCGTAATTTTGACAAATCAAGGCCGACAGCTTAGCGCCCGACTGTTTAGACTAGCTAACAAACCTAAACTAACGATCCCCATCACTTTTTGGAAAATTAGATTTTTCACTAATTATCGCATTTTTTATAAGGGGTTACATCATGATTTCTTGCAAAAAATTACCAAAAATTAAAATGTCCAGAATTGAACGCAAATCGATTGAGAATTAAGCTACGAGCTCAACAAGGAATGACATTCCATATTTGGGCTATTATTCCCTTTGCTTCGGCAAAAAAACGGATGTTCTAGGGTGGAAAATGAGGACTCAAATTTTAGGCAAAAAATACACCTTTTCAGTCGTAATTTTGACAAATCAAGGCCGAAAGCTTAGCGCCCGACTGTTTTGACTAGCTAACAAACCTAAACTAACGATCCCCATCACTTTTTGGAAAATTAGATTTTTCACTAATTATCGCATTTTTTATAAGGGGTTACATCAGGATTTCTTGCAAAAAATTCCCAAAAATTAAAATGTCCAGAATTGAACGCAAATCGATTGAGAATTAAGCTACTAGCTCAACAAGGAATGACATTCCATATTTGGGCTATTATTTCCTTTGCTTCGGAAAAAAAACGGATGTTTTAGGGTGGAAAATGAGGACTCAAATTTTAGGCAAAAAATACACTTTTTCAGTCGTAATTTTGACAAATCAAGGCCGAAAGCTTAGCGCCCGACTGTTTTGACTAGCTAACAAACCTAAACTAACGATCCCCATCACTTTTTGGAAAATTAGATTTTTCACTAATTATCGCATTTTTTATAAGGGGTTACATCATGATTTCTTGCAAAAAATTACCAAAAATTAAAATGTCCAGAATTGAACGCAAATCGATTGAGAATTAAGCTACGAGCTCAACAAGGTATAACATTCCACATTTGGGCTATTATTCCCTTTGCTTCGGCAAAAAAACGGATGTTTTAGGGTGGAAAATGAGGACTCAAATTTTAGGCAAAAAATACACTTTTTCAGTCGTAATTTTGACAAATCAAGGCCGACAGCTTAGCGCCCGACTGTTTAGACTAGCTAACAAACCTAAACTAACGATCCCCATCACTTTTTGGAAAATTAGATTTTTCACTAATTATCGCATTTTTTATAAGGGGTTACATCATGATTTCTTGCAAAAAATTACCAAAAATTAAAATGTCCAGAATTGAACGCAAATCGATTGAGAACTAAGCTACGAGCTCAACAAGGAATGACATTCCATATTTGGGCTATTATTCCCTTTGCTTCGGCAAAAAAACGGATGTTCTAGGGTGGAAAATGAGGACTCAAATTTTAGGCAAAAAATACACTTTTTTAGTCGTAATTTTGACAAATCAAGGCCGAAAGCTTAGCGCCCGACTGTTTTGACTAGCTAACAAACCTAAACTAACGATCCCCATCACTTTTTGGAAAATTAGATTTTTCACTAATTATCGCATTTTTTATAAGGGGTTACATCAGGATTTCTTGCAAAAAATTCCCAAAAATTAAAATGTCCAGAATTGAATGCAAATCGATTGAGAACTAAGCTACGAGCTCAACAAGGAATGACATTCCATATTTGGGCTATTATTCCCTTTGCTTCGGCAAAAAAACGGATGTTCTAGGGTGGAAAATGAGGACTCAAATTTTAGGCAAAAAATACACTTTTTCAGTCGTAATTTTGACAAATCAAGGCCGAAAGCTTAGCGCCCGACTGCTTTGACTAGCTAACAAACCTAAACTAACGATCCCCATCACTTTTTGGAAAATTAGATTTTTCACTAATTATCGCATTTTTTATAAGGGGTTACATCATGATTTCTTGCAAAAAATTACCAAAAATTAAAATGTCCAGAATTGAACGCAAATCGATTGAGAATTAAGCTACGAGCTCAACAAGGTATAACATTCCACATTTGGGCTATTATTCCCTTTGCTTCGGCAAAAAAACGGATGTTTTAGGGTGGAAAATGAGGACTCAAATTTTAGGCAAAAAATACACTTTTTCAGTCGTAATTTTGACAAATCAAGGCCGACAGCTTAGCGCCCGACTGTTTAGACTAGCTAACAAACCTAAACTAACGATCGCCATCACTTTTTGGAAAATTATATTTTTCACTAATTATCGCATTTTTTATAAGGGGTTACATCATGATTTCTTGCAAAAAATTACCAAAAATTAAAATGTCCAGAATTGAACGCAAATCGATTGAGAATTAAGCTACGAGCTCAACAAGGTATAACATTCCACATTTGGGCTATTATTCCCTTTGCTTCGGCAAAAAAAACGGATGTTTTAGGGTGGAAAATGAGGACTCAAATTTTAGGCAAAAAATACACTTTTTCAGTCGTAATTTTGACAAATCAAGGCCGACAGCTTAGCGCCCGACTGTTTAGACTAGCTAACAAACCTAAACTAACGATCCCCATCACTTTTTGGAAAATTAGATTTTTCACTAATTATCGCATTTTTTATAAGGGGTTACATCATGATTTCTTGCAAAAAATTACCAAAAATTAAAATGTCCAGAATTGAACGCAAATCGATTGAGAATTAAGCTACGAGCTCAACAAGGAATGACATTCCATATTTGGGCTATTATTCCCTTTGCTTCGGAAAAAAAACGGATGTTCTAGGGTGGAAAATGAGGACTCAAATTTTAGGCAAAAAATACACTTTTTCAGTCGTAATTTTGACAAATCAAGGCCGAAAGCTTAGCGCCCGACTGTTTTGACTAGCTAACAAACCTAAACTAACGATCCCCATCACTTTTTGGAAAATTAGATTTTTCACTAATTATCGCATTTTTTATAAGGGGTTACATCAGGATTTCTTGCAAAAAATTACCAAAAATTAAAATGTCCAGAATTGAACGCAAATCGATTGAGAATTAAGCTACTAGCTCAACAAGGAATGACATTCCATATTTGGGCTATTATTTCCTTTGCTTCGGAAAAAAAACGGATGTTTTAGGGTGGAAAATGAGGACTCAAATTTTAGGCAAAAAATACACTTTTTCAGTCGTAATTTTGACAAATCAAGGCCGAAAGCTTAGCGCCCGACTGTTTTGACTAGCTAACAAACCTAAACTAACGATCCCCATCACTTTTTGGAAAATTAGATTTTTCACTAATTATCGCATTTTTTATAAGGGGTTACATCATGATTTCTTGCAAAAAATTACCAAAAATTAAAATGTCCAGAATTGAACGCAAATCGATTGAGAATTAAGCTACGAGCTCAACAAGGAATGACATTCCATATTTGGGCTATTATTCCCTTTGCTTCGGAAAAAAAACGGATGTTCTAGGGTGGAAAATGAGGACTCAAATTTTAGGCAAAAAATACACTTTTTCAGTCGTAATTTTGACAAATCAAGGCCGACAGCTTAGCGCCCGACTGTTTAGACTAGCTAACAAACCTAAACTAACGATCGCCATCACTTTTTGGAAAATTAGATTTTTCACTAATTATAGCATTTTTTATAAGGGGTTACATCATGATTTCTTGCAAAAAATTACCAAAAATTAAAATGTCCAGAATTGAACGCAAATCGATTGAGAATTAAGCTACGAGCTCAACAAGGTATAACATTCCACATTTGGGCTATTATTCCCTTTGCTTCGGCAAAAAAACGGATGTTTTAGGGTGGAAAATGAGGACTCAAATTTTAGGCAAAAAATACACTTTTTCAGTCGTAATTTTGACAAATCAAGGCCGACAGCTTAGCGCCCGACTGTTTAGACTAGCTAACAAACCTAAACTAACGATCCCCATCACTTTTTGGAAAATTAGATTTTTCACTAATTATCGCATTTTTTATAAGGGGTTACATCATGATTTCTTGCAAAAAATTACCAAAAATTAAAATGTCCAGAATTGAACGCAAATCGATTGAGAATTAAGCTACGAGCTCAACAAGGAATGACATTCCATATTTGGGCTATTATTCCCTTTGCTTCGGAAAAAAAACGGATGTTCTAGGGTGGAAAATGAGGACTCAAATTTTAGGCAAAAAATACACTTTTTCAGTCGTAATTTTGACAAATCAAGGCCGAAAGCTTAGCGCCCGACTGTTTTGACTAGCTAACAAACCTAAACTAACGATCCCCATCACTTTTTGGAAAATTAGATTTTTCACTAATTATCGCATTTTTTATAAGGGGTTACATCAGGATTTCTTGCAAAAAATTCCCAAAAATTAAAATGTCCAGAATTGAACGCAAATCGATTGAGAATTAAGCTACTAGCTCAACAAGGAATGACATTCCATATTTGGGCTATTATTTCCTTTGCTTCGGAAAAAAAACGGATGTTTTAGGGTGGAAAATGAGGACTCAAATTTTAGGCAAAAAATACACTTTTTCAGTCGTAATTTTGACAAATCAAGGCCGAAAGCTTAGCGCCCGACTGTTTTGACTAGCTAACAAACCTAAACTAACGATCCCCATCACTTTTTGGAAAATTAGATTTTTCACTAATTATCGCATTTTTTATAAGGGGTTACATCATGATTTCTTGCAAAAAATTACCAAAAATTAAAATGTCCAGAATTGAACGCAAATCGATTGAGAATTAAGCTACGAGCTCAACAAGGAATGACATTCCATATTTGGGCTATTATTCCCTTTGCTTCGGAAAAAAAACGGATGTTCTAGGGTGGAAAATGAGGACTCAAATTTTAGGCAAAAAATACACTTTTTCAGTCGTAATTTTGACAAATCAAGGCCGAAAGCTTAGCGCCCGACTGTTTTGACTAGCTAACAAACCTAAACTAACGATCCCCATCACTTTTTGGAAAATTAGATTTTTCACTAATTATCGCATTTTTTATAAGGGGTTACATCATGATTTCTTGCAAAAAATTACCAAAAATTAAAATGTCCAGAATTGAACGCAAATCGATTGAGAATTAAGCTACGAGCTCAACAAGGTATAACATTCCACATTTGGGCTATTATTCCCTTTGCTTCGGCAAAAAAACGGATGTTTTAGGGTGGAAAATGAGGACTCAAATTTTAGGCAAAAAATACACTTTTTCAGTCGTAATTTTGACAAATCAAGGCCGACAGCTTAGCGCCCGACTGTTTAGACTAGCTAACAAACCTAAACTAACGATCCCCATCACTTTTTGGAAAATTAGATTTTTCACTAATTATCGCATTTTTTATAAGGGGTTACATCATGATTTCTTGCAAAAAATTACCAAAAATTAAAATGTCCATAATTGAACGCAAATCGATTGAGAATTAAGCTACGAGCTCAACAAGGAATGACATTCCATATTTGGGCTATTATTCCCTTTGCTTCGGCAAAAAAACGGATGTTCTAGGGTGGAAAATGAGGACTCAAATTTTAGGCAAAAAATACACTTTTTCAGTCGTAATTTTGACAAATCAAGGCCGAAAGCTTAGCGCCCGACTGTTTTGACTAGCTAACAAACCTAAACTAACGATCCCCATCACTTTTTGGAAAATTAGATTTTTCACTAATTATCGCATTTTTTATAAGGGGTTACATCATGATTTCTTGCAAAAAATTACCAAAAATTAAAATGTCCAGAATTGAACGCAAATCGATTGAGAATTAAGCTACGAGCTCAACAAGGTATAACATTCCACATTTGGGCTATTATTCCCTTTGCTTCGGCAAAAAAACGGATGTTTTAGGGTGGAAAATGAGGACTCAAATTTTAGGCAAAAAATACACTTTTTCAGTCGTAATTTTGACAAATCAAGGCCGACAGCTTAGCGCCCGACTGTTTAGACTAGCTAACAAACCTAAACTAACGATCGCCATCACTTTTTGGAAAATTAGATTTTTCACTAATTATCGCATTTTTTATAAGGGGTTACATCATGATTTCTTGCAAAAAATTACCAAAAATTAAAATGTCCAGAATTGAACGCAAATCGATTGAGAATTAAGCTACGAGCTCAACAAGGTATAACATTCCACATTTGGGCTATTATTCCCTTTGCTTCGGCAAAAAAACGGATGTTTTAGGGTGGAAAATGAGGACTCAAATTTTAGGCAAAAAATACACTTTTTCAGTCGTAATTTTGACAAATCAAGGCCGACAGCTTAGCGCCCGACTGTTTAGACTAGCTAACAAACCTAAACTAACGATCCCCATCACTTTTTGGAAAATTAGATTTTTCACTAATTATCGCATTTTTTATAAGGGGTTACATCATGATTTCTTGCAAAAAATTACCAAAAATTAATGTTTGGTCTCAATGTTGCTCAACATGACCAACGACCAACAAATCAAGCAGTACTACAGGTTGGTAACAGTACCAGGCGTCCAGTTGCACCCACGGCAGATAATAAGTGCTGATCAGCATATTCTACATAGTCAATGTCTGACTCGATGTCTCACTGACCCGCCAAGCGGTCAGCACATTCTGCAGTGTCAGCCGATCCAACTACGCTAACCGCTCCCATAGTCAAAACATACTGACCTACTCCAGAATACAACCCATTCCACTATTCTTTACATTTAACTTCCTCATCTCCAAGTAGTATATAACCATCTACCAAGCTCACAATAAATCAGTTATCAACACATCTTATAACTCCGCGGTCTTCCTTTCTGCCCTCCGGGAAGAGGACTCGTATACAATTATATTGATCCACAAGCCACGCTTGGGATCAATCAATTAAAATGTCCAGAATTGAACGCAAATCGATTGAGAATTAAGCTACGAGCTCAACAAGGTATAACATTCCACATTTGGGCTATTATTCCCTTTGCTTCGGCAAAAAAACGGATGTTTTAGGGTGGAAAATGAGGACTCAAATTTTAGGCAAAAAATACACTTTTTCAGTCGTAATTTTGACAAATCAAGGCCGACAGCTTAGCGCCCGACTGTTTAGACTAGCTAACAAACCTAAACTAACGATCCCCATCACTTTTTGGAAAATTAGATTTTTCACTAATTATCGCATTTTTTATAAGGGGTTACATCATGATTTCTTGCAAAAAATTACCAAAAATTAAAATGTCCAGAATTGAACGCAAATCGATTGAGAATTAAGCTACGAGCTCAACAAGGAATGACATTCCATATTTGGGCTATTATTCCCTTTGCTTCGGAAAAAAAACGGATGTTCTAGGGTGGAAAATGAGGACTCAAATTTTAGGCAAAAAATACACTTTTTCAGTCGTAATTTTGACAAATCAAGGCCGAAAGCTTAGCGCCCGACTGTTTTGACTAGCTAACAAACCTAAACTAACGATCCCCATCACTTTTTGGAAAATTAGATTTTTCACTAATTATCGCATTTTTTATAAGGGGTTACATCATGATTTCTTGCAAAAAATTACCAAAAATTAAAATGTCCAGAATTGAACGCAAATCGATTGAGAATTAAGCTACGAGCTCAACAAGGTATAACATTCCACATTTGGGCTATTATTCCCTTTGCTTCGGCAAAAAAACGGATGTTTTAGGGTGGAAAATGAGGGACTCAAATTTTAGGCAAAAAATACACTTTTTCAGTCGTAATTTTGACAAATCAAGGCCGACAGCTTAGCGCCCGACTGTTTAGACTAGCTAACAAACCTAAACTAACGATCCCCATCACTTTTTGGAAAATTAGATTTTTCACTAATTATCGCATTTTTTATAAGGGGTTACATCAGGATTTCTTGCAAAAAATTACCAAAAATTAAAATGTCCAGAATTGAACGCAAATCGATTGAGAGTTAAGCTACTAGCTCAACAAGGAATGACATTCCATATTTGGGCTATTATTTCCTTTGCTTCGGAAAAAAAAACGGATGTTTTAGGGTGGAAAATGAGGACTCAAATTTTAGGCAAAAAATACACTTTTTCAGTCGTAATTTTGACAAATCAAGGCCGAAAGCTTAGCGCGCGACTGTTTTGACTAGCTAACAAACCTAAACTAACGATCCCCATCACTTTTTGGAAAATTAGATTTTTCACTAATTATCGCATTTTTTATAAGGGGTTACATCATGATTTCTTGCAAAAAATTACCAAAAATTAAAATGTCCAGAATTGAACGCAAATCGATTGAGAATTAAGCTACGAGCTCAACAAGGTATAACATTCCACATTTGGGCTATTATTCCCTTTGCTTCGGCAAAAAAACGGATGTTTTAGGGTGGAAAATGAGGACTCAAATTTTAGGCAAAAAATACACTTTTTCAGTCGTAATTTTGACAAATCAAGGCCGACAGCTTAGCGCCCGACTGTTTAGACTAGCTAACAAACCTAAACTAACGATCCCCATCACTTTTTGGAAAATTAGATTTTTCACTAATTATCGCATTTTTTATAAGGGGTTACATCATGATTTCTTGCAAAAAATTACCAAAAATTAAAATGTCCAGAATTGAACGCAAATCGATTGAGAATTAAGCTACGAGCTCAACAAGGAATGACATTCCATATTTGGGCTATTATTCCCTTTGCTTCGGAAAAAAAACGGATGTTCTAGGGTGGAAAATGAGGACTCAAATTTTAGGCAAAAAATACACTTTTTCAGTCGTAATTTTGACAAATCAAGGCCGAAAGCTTAGCGCCCGACTGTTTTGACTAGCTAACAAACCTAAACTAACGATCCCCATCACTTTTTGGAAAATTAGATTTTTCACTAATTATCGCATTTTTTATAAGGGGTTACATCAGGATTTCTTGCAAAAAATTCCCAAAAATTAAAATGTCCAGAATTGAACGCAAATCGATTGAGAATTAAGCTACTAGCTCAACAAGGAATGACATTCCATATTTGGGCTATTATTTCCTTTGCTTCGGAAAAAAAACGGATGTTTTAGGGTGGAAAATGAGGACTCAAATTTTAGGCAAAAAATACACTTTTTCAGTCGTAATTTTGACAAATCAAGGCCGAAAGCTTAGCGCCCGACTGTTTTGACTAGCTAACAAACCTAAACTAACGATCCCCATCACTTTTTGGAAAATTCGATTTTTCACTAATTATCGCATTTTTTATAAGGGGTTACATCAGGATTTCTTGCAAAAAATTCCCAAAAATTAAAATGTCCAGAATTGAACGCAAATCGATTGAGAATTAAGCTACTAGCTCAACAAGGAATGACATTCCATATTTGGGCTATTATTTCCTTTGCTTCGGAAAAAAAACGGATGTTTTAGGGTGGAAAATGAGGACTCAAATTTTAGGCAAAAAATACACTTTTTCAGTCGTAATTTTGACAAATCAAGGCCGAAAGCTTAGCGCCCGACTGTTTTGACTAGCTAACAAACCTAAACTAACGATCCCCATCACTTTTTGGAAAATTAGATTTTTCACTAATTATCGCATTTTTTATAAGGGGTTACATCATGATTTCTTGCAAAAAATTACCAAAAATTAAAATGTCCAGAATTGAACGCAAATCGATTGAGAATTAAGCTACGAGCTCAACAAGGAATGACATTCCATATTTGGGCTATTATTCCCTTTGCTTCGGAAAAAAAAACGGATGTTCTAGGGTGGAAAATGAGGACTCAAATTTTAGGCAAAAAATACACTTTTTCAGTCGTAATTTTGACAAATCAAGGCCGAAAGCTTAGCGCCCGACTGTTTTGACTAGCTAACAAACCTAAACTAACGATCCCCATCACTTTTTGGAAAATTAGATTTTTCACTAATTATCGCATTTTTTATAAGGGGTTACATCATGATTTCTTGCAAAAAATTACCAAAAATTAAAATGTCCAGAATTGAACGCAAATCGATTGAGAATTAAGCTACGAGCTCAACAAGGTATAACATTCCACATTTGGGCTATTATTCCCTTTGCTTCGGCAAAAAAACGGATGTTTTAGGGTGGAAAATGAGGACTCAAATTTTAGGCAAAAAATACACTTTTTCAGTCGTAATTTTGACAAATCAAGGCCGACAGCTTAGCGCCCGACTGTTTAGACTAGCTAACAAACCTAAACTAACGATCCCCATCACTTTTTGGAAAATTAGATTTTTCACTAATTATCGCATTTTTTATAAGGGGTTACATCAGGATTTCTTGCAAAAAATTACCAAAAATTAAAATGTCCAGAATTGAACGCAAATCGATTGAGAGTTAAGCTACTAGCTCAACAAGGAATGACATTCCATATTTGGGCTATTATTTCCTTTGCTTCGGAAAAAAAACGGATGTTTTAGGGTGGAAAATGAGGACTCCAATTTTAGGCAAAAAATACACTTTTTCAGTCGTAATTTTGACAAATCAAGGCCGAAAGCTTAGCGCGCGACTGTTTTGACTAGCTAACAAACCTAAACTAACGATCCCCATCACTTTTTGGAAAATTAGATTTTTCACTAATTATCGCATTTTTTATAAGGGGTTACATCATGATTTCTTGCAAAAAATTACCAAAAATTAAAATGTCCAGAATTGAACGCAAATCGATTGAGAATTAAGCTACGAGCTCAACAAGGAATGACATTCCATATTTGGGCTATTATTCCCTTTGCTTCGGAAAAAAAACGGATGTTCTAGGGTGGAAAATGAGGACTCAAATTTTAGGCAAAAAATACACTTTTTCAGTCGTAATTTTGACAAATCAAGGCCGAAAGCTTAGCGCCCGACTGTTTTGACTAGCTAACAAACCTAAACTAACGATCCCCATCACTTTTTGGAAAATTAGATTTTTCACTAATTATCGCATTTTTTATAAGGGGTTACATCAGGATTTCTTGCAAAAAATTCCCAAAAATTAAAATGTCCAGAATTGAACGCAAATCGATTGAGAATTAAGCTACTAGCTCAACAAGGAATGACATTCCATATTTGGGCTATTATTTCCTTTGCTTCGGAAAAAAAACGGATGTTTTAGGGTGGAAAATGAGGACTCAAATTTTAGGCAAAAAATACACTTTTTCAGTCGTAATTTTGACAAATCAAGGCCGAAAGCTTAGCGCCCGACTGTTTTGACTAGCTAACAAACCTAAACTAACGATCCCCATCACTTTTTGGAAAATTAGATTTTTCACTAATTATCGCATTTTTTATAAGGGGTTACATCATGATTTCTTGCAAAAAATTACCAAAAATTAAAATGTCCAGAATTGAACGCAAATCGATTGAGAATTAAGCTACGAGCTCAACAAGGTATAACATTCCACATTTGGGCTATTATTCCCTTTGCTTCGGCAAAAAAACGGATGTTTTAGGGTGGAAAATGAGGACTCAAATTTTAGGCAAAAAATACACTTTTTCAGTCGTAATTTTGACAAATCAAGGCCGACAGCTTAGCGCCCGACTGTTTAGACTAGCTAACAAACCTAAACTAACGATCCCCATCACTTTTTGGAAAATTAGATTTTTCACTAATTATCGCATTTTTTATAAGGGGTTACATCATGATTTCTTGCAAAAAATTACCAAAAATTAAAATGTCCAGAATTGAACGCAAATCGATTGAGAATTAAGCTACGAGCTCAACAAGGAATGACATTCCATATTTGGGCTATTATTCCCTTTGCTTCGGAAAAAAAACGGATGTTCTAGGGTGGAAAATGAGGACTCAAATTTTAGGCAAAAAATACACTTTTTCAGTCGTAATTTTGACAAATCAAGGCCGAAAGCTTAGCGCCCGACTGTTTTGACTAGCTAACAAACCTAAACTAACGATCCCCATCACTTTTTGGAAAATTAGATTTTTCACTAATTATCGCATTTTTTATAAGGGGTTACATCAGGATTTCTTGCAAAAAATTACCAAAAATTAAAATGTCCAGAATTGAACGCAAATCGATTGAGAATTAAGCTACGAGCTCAACAAGGTATAACATTCCACATTTGGGCTATTATTCCCTTTGCTTCGGCAAAAAAACGGATGTTTTAGGGTGGAAAATGAGGACTCAAATTTTAGGCAAAAAATACACTTTTTCAGTCGTAATTTTGACAAATCAAGGCCGACAGCTTAGCGCCCGACTGTTTAGACTAGCTAACAAACCTAAACTAACGATCCCCATCACTTTTTGGAAAATTGAATTTTTCACTAATTATCGCATTTTTTATAAGGGGTTACATCATGATTTCTTGCAAAAAATTACCAAAAATTAAAATGTCCAGAATTGAACGCAAATCGATTGAGAATTAAGCTACGAGCTCAACAAGGTATAACATTCCACATTTGGGCTATTATTCCCTTTGCTTCGGCAAAAAAACGGATGTTTTAGGGTGGAAAATGAGGACTCAAATTTTAGGCAAAAAATACACTTTTTCAGTCGTAATTTTGACAAATCAAGGCCGACAGCTTAGCGCCCGACTGTTTAGACTAGCTAACAAACCTAAACTAACGATCCCCATCACTTTTTGGAAAATTAGATTTTTCACTAATTATCGCATTTTTTATAAGGGGTTACATCATGATTTCTTGCAAAAAAATTACCAAAAATTAAAATGTCCAGAATTGAACGCAAATCGATTGAGAATTAAGCTACGAGCTCAACAAGGAATGACATTCCATATTTGGGCTATTATTCCCTTTGCTTCGGCAAAAAAACGGATGTTCTAGGGTGGAAAATGAGGACTCAAATTTTAGGCAAAAAATACACTTTTTCAGTCGTAATTTTGACAAATCAAGGCCGAAAGCTTAGCGCCCGACTGTTTTGACTAGCTAACAAACCTAAACTAACGATCCCCATCACTTTTTGGAAAATTAGATTTTTCACTAATTATCGCATTTTTTATAAGGGGTTACATCAGGATTTCTTGCAAAAAATTCCCAAAAATTAAAATGTCCAGAATTGAACGCAAATCGATTGAGAATTAAGCTACTAGCTCAACAAGGAATGACATTCCATATTTGGGCTATTATTTCCTTTGCTTCGGAAAAAAAACGGATGTTTTAGGGTGGAAAATGAGGACTCAAATTTTAGGCAAAAAATACACTTTTTCAGTCGTAATTTTGACAAATCAAGGCCGACAGCTTAGCGCCCGACTGTTTAGAGTAGCTAACAAACCTAAACTAACGATCCCCATCACTTTTTGGAAAATTAGATTTTTCACTAATTATCGCATTTTTTATAAGGGGTTACATCATGATTTCTTGCAAAAAATTACCAAAAATTAAAATGTCCAGAATTGAACGCAAATCGATTGAGAATTAAGCTACGAGCTCAACAAGGAATGACATTCCATATTTGGGCTATTATTCCCTTTGCTTCGGAAAAAAAACGGATGTTCTAGGGTGGAAAATGAGGACTCAAATTTTAGGCAAAAAATACACTTTTTCAGTCGTAATTTTGACAAATCAAGGCCGAAAGCTTAGCGCCCGACTGTTTTGACTAGCTAACAAACCTAAACTAACGATCCCCATCACTTTTTGGAAAATTAGATTTTTCACTAATTATCGCATTTTTTATAAGGGGTTACATCAGGATTTCTTGCAAAAAATTACCAAAAATTAAAATGTCCAGAATTGAACGCAAATCGATTGAGAATTAAGCTACGAGCTCAACAAGGTATAACATTCCACATTTGGGCTATTATTCCCTTTGCTTCGGCAAAAAAACGGATGTTTTAGGGTGGAAAATGAGGACTCAAATTTTAGGCAAAAAATACACTTTTTCAGTCGTAATTTTGACAAATCAAGGCCGACAGCTTAGCGCCCGACTGTTTAGACTAGCTAACAAACCTAAACTAACGATCCCCATCACTTTTTGGAAAATTGAATTTTTCACTAATTATCGCATTTTTTATAAGGGGTTACATCATGATTTCTTGCAAAAAATTACCAAAAATTAAAATGTCCAGAATTGAACGCAAATCGATTGAGAATTAAGCTACGAGCTCAACAAGGTATAACATTCCACATTTGGGCTATTATTCCCTTTGCTTCGGCAAAAAAACGGATGTTTTAGGGTGGAAAATGAGGACTCAAATTTTAGGCAAAAAATACACTTTTTCAGTCGTAATTTTGACAAATCAAGGCCGACAGCTTAGCGCCCGACTGTTTAGACTAGCTAACAAACCTAAACTAACGATCCCCATCACTTTTTGGAAAATTAGATTTTTCACTAATTATCGCATTTTTTATAAGGGGTTACATCATGATTTCTTGCAAAAAAATTACCAAAAATTAAAATGTCCAGAATTGAACGCAAATCGATTGAGAATTAAGCTACGAGCTCAACAAGGAATGACATTCCATATTTGGGCTATTATTCCCTTTGCTTCGGCAAAAAAACGGATGTTCTAGGGTGGAAAATGAGGACTCAAATTTTAGGCAAAAAATACACTTTTTCAGTCGTAATTTTGACAAATCAAGGCCGAAAGCTTAGCGCCCGACTGTTTTGACTAGCTAACAAACCTAAACTAACGATCCCCATCACTTTTTGGAAAATTAGATTTTTCACTAATTATCGCATTTTTTATAAGGGGTTACATCAGGATTTCTTGCAAAAAATTCCCAAAAATTAAAATGTCCAGAATTGAACGCAAATCGATTGAGAATTAAGCTACTAGCTCAACAAGGAATGACATTCCATATTTGGGCTATTATTTCCTTTGCTTCGGAAAAAAAACGGATGTTTTAGGGTGGAAAATGAGGACTCAAATTTTAGGCAAAAAATACACTTTTTCAGTCGTAATTTTGACAAATCAAGGCCGACAGCTTAGCGCCCGACTGTTTAGACTAGCTAACAAACCTAAACTAACGATCCCCATCACTTTTTGGAAAATTAGATTTTTCACTAATTATCGCATTTTTTATAAGGGGTTACATCATGATTTCTTGCAAAAAATTACCAAAAATTAAAATGTCCAGAATTGAACGCAAATCGATTGAGAATTAAGCTACGAGCTCAACAAGGAATGACATTCCATATTTGGGCTATTATTCCCTTTGCTTCGGAAAAAAAACGGATGTTCTAGGGTGGAAAATGAGGACTCAAATTTTAGGCAAAAAATACACTTTTTCAGTCGTAATTTTGACAAATCAAGGCCGAAAGCTTAGCGCCCGACTGTTTTGACTAGCTAACAAACCTAAACTAACGATCCCCATCACTTTTTGGAAAATTAGATTTTTCACTAATTATCGCATTTTTTATAAGGGGTTACATCAGGATTTCTTGCAAAAAATTACCAAAAATTAAAATGTCCAGAATTGAACGCAAATCGATTGAGAATTAAGCTACGAGCTCAACAAGGTATAACATTCCACATTTGGGCTATTATTCCCTTTGCTTCGGCAAAAAAACGGATGTTTTAGGGTGGAAAATGAGGACTCAAATTTTAGGCAAAAAATACACTTTTTCAGTCGTAATTTTGACAAATCAAGGCCGACAGCTTAGCGCCCGACTGTTTAGACTAGCTAACAAACCTAAACTAACGATCCCCATCACTTTTTGGAAAATTGAATTTTTCACTAATTATCGCATTTTTTATAAGGGGTTACATCATGATTTCTTGCAAAAAATTACCAAAAATTAAAATGTCCAGAATTGAACGCAAATCGATTGAGAATTAAGCTACGAGCTCAACAAGGTATAACATTCCACATTTGGGCTATTATTCCCTTTGCTTCGGCAAAAAAACGGATGTTTTAGGGTGGAAAATGAGGACTCAAATTTTAGGCAAAAAATACACTTTTTCAGTCGTAATTTTGACAAATCAAGGCCGACAGCTTAGCGCGCGACTGTTTTGACTAGCTAACAAACCTAAACTAACGATCCCCATCACTTTTTGGAAAATTAGATTTTTCACTAATTATCGCATTTTTTATAAGGGGTTACATCATGATTTCTTGCAAAAAATTACCAAAAATTAAAATGTCCAGAATTGAACGCAAATCGATTGAGAATTAAGCTACTAGCTCAACAAGGAATGACATTCCATATTTGGGCTATTATTTCCTTTGCTTCGGAAAAAAAACGGATGTTTTAGGGTGGAAAATGAGGACTCAAATTTTAGGCAAAAAATACACTTTTTCAGTCGTAATTTTGACAAATCAAGGCCGACAGCTTAGCGCCCGACTGTTTAGACTAGCTAACAAACCTAAACTAACGATCCCCATCACTTTTTGGAAAATTAGATTTTTCACTAATTATCGCATTTTTTATAAGGGGTTACATCATGATTTCTTGCAAAAAATTACCAAAAATTAAAATGTCCAGAATTGAACGCAAATCGATTGAGAATTAAGCTACGAGCTCAACAAGGAATGACATTCCATATTTGGGCTATTATTCCCTTTGCTTCGGCAAAAAAAACGGATGTTCTAGGGTGGAAAATGAGGACTCAAATTTTAGGCAAAAAATACACTTTTTCAGTCGTAATTTTGACAAATCAAGGCCGAAAGCTTAGCGCGCGACTGTTTTGACTAGCTAACAAACCTAAACTAACGATCCCCATCACTTTTTGGAAAATTAGATTTTTCACTAATTATCGCATTTTTTATAAGGGGTTACATCATGATTTCTTGCAAAAAATTACCAAAAATTAAAATGTCCAGAATTGAACGCAAATCGATTGAGAATTAAGCTACTAGCTCAACAAGGAATGACATTCCATATTTGGGCTATTATTTCCTTTGCTTCGGAAAAAAAAACGGATGTTTTAGGGTGGAAAATGAGGACTCAAATTTTAGGCAAAAAATACACTTTTTCAGTCGTAATTTTGACAAATCAAGGCCGAAAGCTTAGCGCGCGACTGTTTTGACTAGCTAACAAACCTAAACTAACGATCCCCATCACTTTTTGGAAAATTAGATTTTTCACTAATTATCGCATTTTTTATAAGGGGTTACATCATGATTTCTTGCAAAAAATTACCAAAAATTAAAATGTCCAGAATTGAACGCAAATCGATTGAGAATTAAGCTACAAGCTCAACAAGGAATGACATTCCATATTTGGGCTATTATTCCCTTTGCTTCGGCAAAAAAACGGATGTTCTAGGGTGGAAAATGAGGACTCAAATTTTAGGCAAAAAATACACTTTTTCAGTCGTAATTTTGACAAATCAAGGCCGAAAGCTTAGCGCCCGACTGTTTTGACTAGCTAACAAACCTAAACTAACGATCCCCATCACTTTTTGGAAAATTAGATTTTTCACTAATTATCGCATTTTTTATAAGGGGTTACATCAGGATTTCTTGCAAAAAATTCCCAAAAATTAAAATGTCCAGAATTGAACGCAAATCGATTGAGAATTAAGCTACTAGCTCAACAAGGAATGACATTCCATATTTGGGCTATTATTTCCTTTGCTTCGGAAAAAAAACGGATGTTTTAGGGTGGAAAATGAGGACTCAAATTTTAGGCAAAAAATACACTTTTTCAGTCGTAATTTTGACAAATCAAGGCCGAAAGCTTAGCGCCCGACTGTTTTGACTAGCTAACAAACCTAAACTAACGATCCCCATCACTTTTTGGAAAATTAGATTTTTCACTAATTATCGCATTTTTTATAAGGGGTTACATCAGGATTTCTTGCAAAAAATTACCAAAAATTAAAATGTCCAGAATTGAACGCAAATCGATTGAGAATTAAGCTACTAGCTCAACAAGGAATGACATTCCATATTTGGGCTATTATTTCCTTTGCTTCGGCAAAAAAACGGATGTTTTAGGGTGGAAAATGAGGACTCAAATTTTAGGCAAAAAATACACTTTTTCAGTCGTAATTTTGACAAATCAAGGCCGAAAGCTTAGCGCCCGACTGTTTTGACTAGCTAACAAACCTAAACTAACGATCCCCATCACTTTTTGGAAAATTAGATTTTTCACTAATTATCGCATTTTTTATAAGGGGTTACATCAGGATTTCTTGCAAAAAATTCCCAAAAAATTAAAATGTCCAGAATTGAACGCAAATCGATTGAGAATTAAGCTACGAGCTCAACAAGGTATAACATTCCACATTTGGGCTATTATTCCCTTTGCTTCGGCAAAAAAACGGATGTTTTAGGGTGGAAAATGAGGGACTCAAATTTTAGGTGTTGCTAACGTGTTGTTCTTCCTTAGAACTACATAAGTAGCAAGAAGTTATTGTCCCACGTTGAAATTGGTAGGGATTTATTTTTTTATACAAAACTGCATTTTTCCTATTGGTTTTACCTAAATGGGAACGGTCGTTCTCCCGGAATTCATGAAGAACGAAACTGTTCGTCTAATATAATTTAATGTATAACAACGAAAGACTGCTTTGTTTTTTAATGTTTTATTAAATTATGCAGAAAGTAATGGAGGTCCCATGACGAAACTTTTAGGAGCCAACAAGAATTATGTATAGAACATTATACTATTTTTTTATAAAGATTAAAAATGCCGATTTGCAGAAAACCGCGAATGAAAATTTTTTTTAAAAGTTTGGACCGTATTTTGCATTGGAACCATTATGGTTGTTATTTTCATCTGAAAGCTTGGCAAAAATAATAATTTTTGAGTATTTTTATTCATTTTTTATCCAGCGTAATTTAAAATTATAAATGAATTAAACAAAAAAATAGCAACGCCATATCTTCGCTTCTGTCAAATGGATTTTTTTTGAAACTTTTTTAAAAAATCTTTTTAAATAGTGTGATAGTGTCATAAAAATTAGATATCGTTTTGAGACCATGAAGAAAATCTCGATACGTTTCACAAAGAATCACTCATTTGGGCTATTATTCCCTTTGCTTCGGCAAAAAAACGGATGTTTTAGGGTGGAAAATGAGGACTCAAATTTTAGGCAAAAAATACACTTTTTCAGTCGTAATTTTGACAAATCAAGGCCGACAGCTTAGCGCCCGACTGTTTAGACTAGCTAACAAACCTAAACTAACGATCCCCATCACTTTTTGGAAAATTAGATTTTTCACTAATTATCGCATTTTTTATAAGGGGTTACATCATGATTTCTTGCAAAAAATTACCAAAAATTAAAATATCCAGAATTGAACGCAAATCGATTGAGAATTAAGCTACGAGCTCAACAAGGAATGACATTCCATATTTGGGCTATTATTCCCTTTGCTTCGGCAAAAAAACGGATGTTCTAGGGTGGAAAATGAGGACTCAAATTTTAGGCAAAAAATACACTTTTTCAGTCGTAATTTTGACAAATCAAGGCCGAAAGCTTAGCGCGCGACTGTTTTGACTAGCTAACAAACCTAAACTAACGATCCCCATCACTTTTTGGAAAATTAGATTTTTCACTAATTATCGCATTTTTTATAAGGGGTTACATCATGATTTCTTGCAAAAAATTACCAAAAATTAAAATGCCCAGAATTGAACGCAAATCGATTGAGAATTAAGCTACGAGCTCAACAAGGTATAACGTTCCACATTTGGGCTATTATTCCCTTTGCTTCGGCAAAAAAACGGATGTTTTAGGGTGGAAAATGAGGACTCAAATTTTAGGCAAAAAATACACTTTTTCAGTCGTAATTTTGACAAATCAAGGCCGACAGCTTAGCGCCCGACTGTTTAGACTAGCTAACAAACCTAAACTAACGATCCCCATCACTTTTTGGAAAATTAGATTTTTCACTAATTATCGCATTTTTTATAAGGGGTTACATCAGGATTTCTTGCAAAAAATTCCCAAAAATTAAAATGTCCAGAATTGAACGCAAATCGATTGAGAATTAAGCTACTAGCTCAACAAGGAATGACATTCCATATTTGGGCTATTATTTCCTTTGCTTCGAAAAAAAAACGATGTTTTAGGGTGGAAAATGAGGACTCAAATTTTAGGCAAAAAATACACTTTTTCAGTCGTAATTTTGACAAATCAAGGCCGACAGCTTAGCGCCCGACTGTTTTGACTAGCTAACAAACCTAAACTAACGATCCCCATCACTTTTTGGAAAATTAGATTTTTCACTAATTATCGCATTTTTTATAAGGGGTTACGGGTTACATCAGGATTTCTTGCAAAAAATTACCAAAAATTAAAATGTCCAGAATTGAACGCAAATCGATTGAGAATTAAGCTACGAGCTCAACAAGGAATGACATTCCATATTTGGGCTATTATTCCCTTTGCTTCGGCAAAAAAACGGATGTTCTAGGGTGGAAAATGAGGACTCAAATTTTAGGCAAAAAATACACTTTTTCAGTCGTAATTTTGACAAATCAAGGCCGAAAGCTTAGCGCCCGACTGTTTTGACTAGCTAACAAACCTAAACTAACGATCCCCATCACTTTTTGGAAAATTAGATTTTTCACTAATTATCGCATTTTTTATAAGGGGTTACATCAGGATTTCTTGCAAAAAATTCCCAAAAATTAAAATGTCCAGAATTGAACGCAAATCGATTGAGAATTAAGCTACTAGCTCAACAAGGAATGACATTCCATATTTGGGCTATTATTTCCTTTGCTTCGGAAAAAAAACGGATGTTTTAGGGTGGAAAATGAGGACTCAAATTTTAGGCAAAAAATACACTTTTTCAGTCGTAATTTTGACAAATCAAGGCCGAAAGCTTAGCGCGCGACTGTTTTGACTAGCTAACAAACCTAAACTAACGATCCCCATCACTTTTTGGAAAATTAGATTTTTCACTAATTATCGCATTTTTTATAAGGGGTTACATCATGATTTCTTGCAAAAAATTACCAAAAATTAAAATGCCCAGAATTGAACGCAAATCGATTGAGAATTAAGCTACGAGCTCAACAAGGTATAACATTCCACATTTGGGCTATTATTCCCTTTGCTTCGGCAAAAAAACGGATGTTTTAGGGTGGAAAATGAGGACTCAAATTTTAGGCAAAAAATACACTTTTTCAGTCGTAATTTTGACAAATCAAGGCCGACAGCTTAGCGCCCGACTGTTTAGACTAGCTAACAAACCTAAACTAACGATCCCCATCACTTTTTGGAAAATTAGATTTTTCACTAATTATCGCATTTTTTATAAGGGGTTACATCATGATTTCTTGCAAAAAATTACCAAAAATTAAAATATCCAGAATTGAACGCAAATCGATTGAGAATTAAGCTACGAGCTCAACAAGGAATGACATTCCATATTTGGGCTATTATTCCCTTTGCTTCGGCAAAAAAACGGATGTTCTAGGGTGGAAAATGAGGACTCAAATTTTAGGCAAAAAATACACTTTTTCAGTCGTAATTTTGACAAATCAAGGCCGAAAGCTTAGCGCCCGACTGTTTTGACTAGCTAACAAACCTAAACTAACGATCCCCATCACTTTTTGGAAAATTAGATTTTTCACTAATTATCGCATTTTTTATAAGGGGTTACATCAGGATTTCTTGCAAAAAATTCCCAAAAATTAAAATGTCCAGAATTGAACGCAAATCGATTGAGAATTAAGCTACTAGCTCAACAAGGAATGACATTCCATATTTGGGCTATTATTTCCTTTGCTTCGGAAAAAAACGGATGTTTTAGGGTGGAAAATGAGGACTCAAATTTTAGGCAAAAAATACACTTTTTCAGTCGTAATTTTGACAAATCAAGGCCGAAAGCTTAGCGCCCGACTGTTTTGACTAGCTAACAAACCTAAACTAACGATCCCCATCACTTTTTGGAAAATTAGATTTTTCACTAATTATCGCATTTTTTATAAGGGGTTACATCATGATTTCTTGCAAAAAATTACCAAAAATTAAAATGTCCAGAATTGAACGCAAATCGATTGAGAATTAAGCTACGAGCTCAACAAGGTATAACATTCCACATTTGGGCTATTATTCCCTTTGCTTCGGCAAAAAAACGGATGTTTTAGGGTGGAAAATGAGGACTCAAATTTTAGGCAAAAAATACACTTTTTCAGTCGTAATTTTGACAAATCAAGGCCGACAGCTTAGCGCCCGACTGTTTAGACTAGCTAACAAACCTAAACTAACGATCCCCATCACTTTTTGGAAAATTAGATTTTTCACTAATTATCGCATTTTTTATAAGGGGTTACATCAGGATTTCTTGCAAAAAATTACCAAAAATTAAAATGTCCAGAATTGAACGCAAATCGATTGAGAATTAAGCTACTAGCTCAACAAGGAATGACATTCCATATTTGGGCTATTATTTCCTTTGCTTCGGAAAAAAAACGGATGTTTTAGGGTGGAAAATGAGGACTCAAACTGTGACTGCGACTGTTTTGACTAGCTAACAAACCTAAACTAACGATCCCCATCACTTTTTGGAAAATTAGATTTTTCACTAATTATCGCATTTTTTATAAGGGGTTACATCATGATTTCTTGCAAAAAATTACCAAAAATTAAAATGTCCAGAATTGAACGCAAATCGATTGAGAATTAAGCTACGAGCTCAACAAGGTATAACATTCCACATTTGGGCTATTATTCCCTTTGCTTCGGCAAAAAAACGGATGTTTTAGGGTGGAAAATGAGGACTCAAATTTTAGGCAAAAAATACACTTTTTCAGTCGTAATTTTGACAAATCAAGGCCGACAGCTTAGCGCCCGACTGTTTAGACTAGCTAACAAACCTAAACTAACGATCCCCATCACTTTTTGGAAAATTAGATTTTTCACTAATTATCGCATTTTTTATAAGGGGTTACATCAGGATTTCTTGCAAAAAATTACCAAAAATTAAAATGTCCAGAATTGAACGCAAATCGATTGAGAATTAAGCTACGAGCTCAACAAGGAATGACATTCCATATTTGGGCTATTATTCCCTTTGCTTCGGCAAAAAAACGGATGTTCTAGGGTGGAAAATGAGGACTCAAATTTTAGGCAAAAAATACACTTTTTCAGTCGTAATTTTGACAAATCAAGGCCGAAAGCTTAGCGCCCGACTGTTTTGACTAGCTAACAAACCTAAACTAACGATCTCCATCACTTTTTGGAAAATTAGATTTTTCACTAATTATCGCATTTTTTATAAGGGGTTACATCAGGATTTCTTGCAAAAAATTCCCAAAAATTAAAATGTCCAGAATTGAACGCAAATCGATTGAGAATTAAGCTACTAGCTCAACAAGGAATGACATTCCATATTTGGGCTATTATTTCCTTTGCTTCGGAAAAAAAACGGATGTTTTAGGGTGGAAAATGAGGACTCAAATTTTAGGCAAAAAATACACTTTTTCAGTCGTAATTTTGACAAATCAAGGCCGACAGCTTAGCGCCCGACTGTTTAGACTAGCTAACAAACCTAAACTAACGATCCCCATCACTTTTTGGAAAATTAGATTTTTCACTAATTATCGCATTTTTTATAAGGGGTTACATCAGGATTTCCTGCAAAAAATTACCAAAAATTAAAATGTCCAGAATTGAACGCAAATCGATTGAGAATTAAGCTACTAGCTCAACAAGGGATGACATTCCATATTTGGGCTATTATTTCCTTTGCTTCGGAAAAAAACGGATGTTTTAGGGTGGAAAATGAGGACTCAAATTTTAGGCAAAAAATACACTTTTTCAGTCGTAATTTTGACAAATCAAGGCCGAAAGCTTAGCGCGCGACTGTTTTGACTAGCTAACAAACCTAAACTAACGATCCCCATCACTTTTTGGAAAATTAGATTTTTCACTAATTATCGCATTTTTTATAAGGGGTTACATCATGATTTCTTGCAAAAAATTACCAAAAATTAAAATGTCCAGAATTGAACGCAAATCGATTGAGAATTAAGCTACGAGCTCAACAAGGTATAACATTCCATATTTGGGCTATTATTCCCTTTGCTTCGGCAAAAAAACGGATGTTTTAGGGTGGAAAATGAGGACTCAAATTTTAGGCAAAAAATACACTTTTTCAGTCGTAATTTTGACAAATCAAGGCCGACAGCTTAGCGCCCGACTGTTTTGACTAGCTAACAAACCTAAACTAACGATCCCCATCACTTTTTGGAAAATTAGATTTTTCACCAATTATCGCATTTTTTATAAGGGGTTACATCATGATTTCTTGCAAAAAATTACCAAAAATTAAAATGTCCAGAATTGAACGCAAATCGATTGAGAATTAAGCTACTAGCTCAACAAGGAATGACATTCCATATTTCGGCTATTATTTCCTTTGCTTCGGAAAAAAAACGGATGTTTTAGGGTGGAAAATAAGGACTCAAATTTTAGGCAAAAAATACACTTTTTCAGTAGTAATTTTTACAAATCAAGGCCGACAGCTTAGCGACCGACTGTTTTGACTAGCTAACAAACCTAAACTAACGATCCCCATCACTTTTTGGAAAATTAGATTTTTCACTAATTATCGCATTTTTTATAAGGGGTTACATCATGATTTCTTGCAAAAAATTACCAAAAATTAAAATGTCCAGAATTGAACGCAAATCGATTGAGAATTAAGCTACTAGCTCAACAAGGAATGACATTCCATATTTCGGCTATTATTTCCTTTGCTTCGGCAAAAAAACGGATGTTCTAGGGTGGATACACTTTTTCAGTCGTAATTTTGACAAATCAAGGCCGACAGCTTAACGCCCGACTGTTTTGACTAGCTAACAAACCTAAACTAACGATCCCCATCACTTTTTGGAAAATTAGATTTTTCACTAATTATCGCATTTTTTATAAGGGGTTACATCAGGATTTCTTGCAAAAAATTACCAAAAATTAAAATGTCCAGAATTGAACGCAAATCGATTGAGAATTAAGCTACGAGCTCAACAAGGTATAACATTCCATATTTGGGCTATTATTCCCTTTGCTTCGGCAAAAAAACGGATGTTTTAGGGTGGAAAATAAGGACTCAAATTTTAGGCAAAAAATACACTTTTTCAGTAGTAATTTTTACAAATCAAGGCCGACAGCTTAGCGACCGACTGTTTTGACTAGCTAACAAACCTAAACTAACGATCCCCATCACTTTTTGGAAAATTAGATTTTTCACTAATTATCGCATTTTTTATAAGGGGTTACATCATGATTTCTTGCAAAAAATTACCAAAAATTAAAATGTCCAGAATTGAACGCAAATCGATTGAGAATTAAGCTACGAGCTCAACAAGGTATAACATTCCATATTTGGGCTATTATTCCCTTTGCTTCGGCAAAAAAACGGATGTTTTAGGGTGGAAAATAAGGACTCAAATTTTAGGCAAAAAATACACTTTTTCAGTAGTAATTTTTACAAATCAAGGCCGACAGCTTAGCGACCGACTGTTTTGACTAGCTAACAAACCTAAACTAACGATCCCCATCACTTTTTGGAAAATTAGATTTTTCACTAATTATCGCATTTTTTATAAGGGGTTACATCATGATTTCTTGCAAAAAATTACCAAAAATTAAAATGCCCAGAATTGAACGCAAATCGATTGAGAATTAAGCTACGAGCTCAACAAGGTATAACATTCCACATTTGGGCTATTATTCCCTTTGCTTCGGCAAAAAAAACGGATGTTTTAGGGTGGAAAATGAGGACTCAAATTTTAGGCAAAAAATACACTTTTTCAGTCGTAATTTTGACAAATCAAGGCCGACAGCTTAGCGCCCGACTGTTTAGACTAGCTAACAAACCTAAACTAACGATCCCCATCACTTTTTGGAAAATTAGATTTTTCACTAATTATCGCATTTTTTATAAGGGGTTACATCATGATTTCTTGCAAAAAATTACCAAAAATTAAAATATCCAGAATTGAACGCAAATCGATTGAGAATTAAGCTACGAGCTCAACAAGGAATGACATTCCATATTTGGGCTATTATTTCCTTTGCTTCGGAAAAAAAACGGATGTTTTAGGGTGGAAAATGAGGACTCAAATTTTAGGCAAAAAATACACTTTTTCAGTCGTAATTTTGACAAATCAAGGCCGAAAGCTTAGCGCCCGACTGTTTTGACTAGCTAACAAACCTAAACTAACGATCCCCATCACTTTTTGGAAAATTAGATTTTTCACTAATTATCGCATTTTTTATAAGGGGTTACATCATGATTTCTTGCAAAAAATTACCAAAAATTAAAATGTCCAGAATTGAACGCAAATCGATTGAGAATTAAGCTACGAGCTCAACAAGGTATAACATTCCACATTTGGGCTATTATTCCCTTTGCTTCGGCAAAAAAACGGATGTTTTAGGGTGGAAAATGAGGACTCAAATTTTAGGCAAAAAATACACTTTTTCAGTCGTAATTTTGACAAATCAAGGCCGACAGCTTAGCGCCCGACTGTTTACATCAGGATTTCTTGCAAAAAATTACCAAAAATTAAAATGTCCAGAATTGAACGCAAATCGATTGAGAATTAAGCTACGAGCTCAACAAGGAATGACATTCCATATTTGGGCTATTATTCCCTTTGCTTCGGCAAAAAAACGGATGTTCTAGGGTGGAAAATGAGGACTCAAATTTTAGGCAAAAAATACACTTTTTCAGTCGTAATTTTGACAAATCAAGGCCGAAAGCTTAGCGCCCGACTGTTTTGACTAGCTAACAAACCTAAACTAACGATCTCCATCACTTTTTGGAAAATTAGATTTTTCACTAATTATCGCATTTTTTATAAGGGGTTACATCATGATTTCTTGCAAAAAATTACCAAAAATTAAAATGTCCAGAATTGAACGCAAATCGATTGAGAATTAAGCTACGAGCTCAACAAGGTATAACATTCCATATTTGGGCTATTATTCCCTTTGCTTCGGCAAAAAAACGGATGTTTTAGGGTGGAAAATGAGGACTCAAATTTTAGGCAAAAAATACACTTTTTCAGTCGTAATTTTGACAAATCAAGGCCGACAGCTTAGCGCCCGACTGTTTTGACTAGCTAACAAACCTAAACTAACGATCCCCATCACTTTTTGGAAAATTAGATTTTTCACCAATTATCGCATTTTTTATAAGGGGTTACATCATGATTTCTTGCAAAAAATTACCAAAAATTAAAATGTCCAGAATTGAACGCAAATCGATTGAGAATTAAGCTACTAGCTCAACAAGGAATGACATTCCATATTTCGGCTATTATTTCCTTTGCTTCGGAAAAAAAACGGATGTTTTAGGGTGGAAAATAAGGACTCAAATTTTAGGCAAAAAATACACTTTTTCAGTAGTAATTTTTACAAATCAAGGCCGACAGCTTAGCGACCGACTGTTTTGACTAGCTAACAAACCTAAACTAACGATCCCCATCACTTTTTGGAAAATTAGATTTTTCACTAATTATCGCATTTTTTATAAGGGGTTACATCATGATTTCTTGCAAAAAATTACCAAAAATTAAAATGTCCAGAATTGAACGCAAATCGATTGAGAATTAAGCTACTAGCTCAACAAGGAATGACATTCCATATTTCGGCTATTATTTCCTTTGCTTCGGCAAAAAAACGGATGTTCTAGGGTGGATACACTTTTTCAGTCGTAATTTTGACAAATCAAGGCCGACAGCTTAACGCCCGACTGTTTTGACTAGCTAACAAACCTAAACTAACGATCCCCATCACTTTTTGGAAAATTAGATTTTTCACTAATTATCGCAGTTTTTATAAGGGGTTACATCATGATTTCTTGCAAAAAATTACCAAAAATTAAAATGTCCAGAATTGAACGCAAATCGATTGAGAATTAAGCTACGAGCTCAACAAGGTATAACATTCCATATTTGGGCTATTATTCCCTTTGCTTCGGCAAAAAAACGGATGTTTTAGGGTGGAAAATAAGGACTCAAATTTTAGGCAAAAAATACACTTTTTCAGTAGTAATTTTTACAAATCAAGGCCGACAGCTTAGCGACCGACTGTTTTGACTAGCTAACAAACCTAAACTAACGATCCCCATCACTTTTTGGAAAATTAGATTTTTCACTAATTATCGCATTTTTTATAAGGGGTTACATCATGATTTCTTGCAAAAAATTACCTTTTTTTAATATGACTTAAAGAGTTTATTATGTTGATCAGCCAATTTAATGGCTATAAAACATAGATTACAAATAGGAACAAATAACGTGAGATCATAACAGGGTGGTGAATAACAAATTTTTATAACCTATACTACAAACTAAGACAACAATTTAACAACGCATTACTGCTTCAGGACTCGTGAGACGTGACGTCCTCTTGTCCAGAGATCGCCGGGATGCCTTCGCTTCAGCCTTCTCCTGTTCGTCGGGTTGGCCAAGGAAGCTGCTAGGTGGTTGGGGTGTCCTGTGAGGCGTTCGTTGTACCGACTCGAGTGCCGGTTAATCTGATCCCTGACCGAGGGCATGTGGAGATCGTTGGCTAGGTCTATGTTTCTGACGTACCACGGCGCATTCGTGATTGTTCGCAGCGCCCTATTTTGGACTCTTTGGACCTTCATGACGTTAGAGTCGGAAGCCATGCCCCAAAGTTGGATGCAGTACGTCATTGAGGGCACCACTATTGCTCTAAACAGCAACACTTTGTTGGCAAGGCTGAGCTTGCTCGTTGATTTGAGCATCCAGTTGAGCTTCCTTAGCTTAGCGCGACATGTAGCTGCAATTTTTGTGGTGTGCTGCTTCCAGGTGAGCCGTTTGTCCAGGATCAGACCCAGGTACTGCGCCTGAGGAGATTGTGGGATGGTGGTGTTAAGGAGCTCAACTGTTGGAAGGATCTGTCCTCTCAGGGTGAAGTTGCAGTGTTGAGACTTTCTGCCATTAATTGCAATGTTCCACCTGTTTGTCCACTTGCCGTAGGAGTCAAGAAATTCCTGGGTTATCCTTGATGCTTCAATAAAAAAAAAAAAAAAAATTACCAAAAATTAAAATGTCCAGAATTGAACGCAAATCGATTGAGAATTAAGCTACGAGCTCAACAAGGTATAACATTCCATATTTGGGCTATTATTCCCTTTGCTTCGGCAAAAAAACGGATGTTTTAGGGTGGAAAATAAGGACTCAAATTTTAGGCAAAAAATACACTTTTTCAGTAGTAATTTTTACAAATCAAGGCCGACAGCTTAGCGACCGACTGTTTTGACTAGCTAACAAACCTAAACTAACGATCCCCATCACTTTTTGGAAAATTAGATTTTTCACTAATTATCGCATTTTTTATAAGGGGTTACATCATGATTTCTTGCAAAAAATTACCAAAAATTAAAATGTCCAGAATTGAACGCAAATCGATTGAGAATTAAGCTACGAGCTCAACAAGGTATAACATTCCATATTTGGGCTATTATTCCCTTTGCTTCGGCAAAAAAACGGATGTTTTAGGGTGGAAAATAAGGACTCAAATTTTAGGCAAAAAATACACTTTTTCAGTAGTAATTTTTACAAATCAAGGCCGACAGCTTAGCGACCGACTGTTTTGACTAGCTAACAAACCTAAACTAACGATCCCCATCACTTTTTGGAAAATTAGATTTTTTACTAATTATCGCATTTTTTATAAGGGGTTACATCATGATTTCTTGCAAAAAATTACCAAAAATTAAAATGTCCAGAATTGAACGCAAATCGATTGAGAATTAAGCTACGAGATCAACAAGGTATAACATTCCATATTTGGGCAAAAAAACGGATGTTTTAGTGTGGAAAATAAGGACTCAAATTTTAGGCAAAAAATACACTTTTTCAGTAGTAATTTTTACAAATCAAGGCCGACAGCTTAGCGACCGACTGTTTTGACTAGCTAACAAACCTAAACTAACGATCCCCATCACTTTTTGGAAAATTAGATTTTTCACTAATTACACTGTGCAGCATTTTTAATGCTTTTTAAATTTACCTCGATGGGTGCTATCATTTTGGATTCGTTATGAATTCCGAAGTTAAACTGCGTTTTCCAAAAAGTTCCCCGACGCAAGGATTCTTAGCAAAAGGACCTCAAAGTTCGAAAAATGCTGAAATTGGTCCACTTTCTGGAGCTCTCAGAGGCAAACGGATTCATGGTTTGTTTCGATGTTAAAGTTTTTGAAAAGATACACTCTTTATCTTTCGAACCCCATACTTAGAATAATTTTAGGATTTTTATTAAGGTAGAAAAAAATTTTAGAAAACATAGTCCAAAAAACATAAAAGCATACAGCTGCGGTCAAAATAGTAGTAGTATTGCCGCCCTGTGTTTTTAAAGGTTTGTTGTTGTAATTTTTCTTCTCCTGGTAATATTGTATTGATTATAATTGTACTATTAGACTAATTGGATAAGAAAAGTGACAACAACAAACCTTTAAAAACACAGGGCGGCAATACTACTACTATTTTGACCGCAGCTGTATGCTTCTATGTTTTTTGGACTATGTTTTCTAAAATTTGTTTCTACCTTGATAAAAATCCTAAAATTATTCTAAGTATGGGGTTCGAAAGATAAAGAGTGTATCTTTTCAAAAACTTTAACATCGAATCAAACCATGAATCCGTTTGCCTCTGAGAGCTCCAGAAAGTGGACCAATTTCAGCATTTTTCGAACTTTGAGGTCCTTTTGCTAAGAATCCTTGCGTCGGGGAACTTTTTGGAAAACGCAGTTTAACTTGGGAATTCGTAACGAATCCAAAAATATAGCATCCATCGAGGTACATTTTTGATGCTGCATAGTGTTATCGCATTTTTTATAAGGGGTTACATCATGATTTCTTGCAAAAACTTTCTTATTTAGATAAAGGTTAGTTTTTTTTGAAATTCGTATGAAATTCGTGCATTACGCCAAAGCAGTTGTTTGTTTGGTTATATGGCTAGCCATTTCTCGTTAAGTTGTTGACCGATTTTAAAAAACGATACCTCGTTTTGTTGGTTGTTTTATGCACTTTAAGACAACAAATTAAAGCGCCCTGAAAGTGGGACTCGAAAAGGACTTTTGGTACCAAGAGGACAACGAACCTAAACATTGCACCCACAAAACAAAGCTTTTATGTGTAAAACAGCTACATTCTCTATTACAATAGTATATCTCAATCCCGAAAAGCATTTTTGTGATGTCCTGGAGGGCAGGACTCACCTTCACAACCTTGCATCCAAGGATATGCTGAAAAAACTCAATGTCGAGGAATGGAATCAAATAACGGCGAAGGATGCAAGGACATTGGTCCAATCGATGCCGAATATGTAGACTGAAGTTATAAAACATAAAGGGTATCAAACTCCGTACTAAACTTGACGTACTTTGCCCAAAATATGGCTTTTTCTAATACTATATGCATTTGTAAGCATACTTTTTCTGATGCAAAATCCGGCCAATTTTTACATTTTTGTTTATATTAGGAAAAGTAAAGGTGCTAGAAATTAATAAGTTACGTCAAATTAAAGCTTAATATGTGTACTAAATGTTAAAATTAAAACGACATTTTTACGAATTTTTTTAAGACGTTTTTTTAAGCTCTAAAGTTGCGGAAAATATTTGTACGCATACTTTTTCTGGCAAGTGTACCTAGAAAATATTCACACACATTCGCAAGTACATAACGGCCTTATTTACTTATTTCCGCATCACGCTCTGAGAGCACACAAATATAAGGGCAAATAAAGCGCAGAAATAAGTAAATAAGGTCATTATGTACATGCGAATGTGTGTGGATATTTTCTAGGAAATTTTTCGTTTTTTTATTTGAAATATTTTTTCGTGAAAAAACTAACCCGAAAACGTTTTGAATTTTAACTGCTTTTCTACACATCTATAAATAAAATACATATTCTAACAATGTGAAGAAGACTTACCCAGTTATTAAAAGGCTTACATCATTTTTTGCATATGTAGATACATATACACATACAAATAGCCGGCGCGACGCGATAGACCGGAACGGCGCCAGAACTGCATATTTTCCAGCATATACATATTTGTATGTGCATCTTTAATTTCATGGGAAACGGAAAAAGACCACAAAACGCGCAACGAAAAATGTTAGAAAAGCAAAAAACACTTGAGTTGACCTCAAATTAACTTATTTCACAATTTATTATACTGTTTTAACCGATTTCCTACCCGCTAAGAAAAATGAACCGGTCGCGCACTTGGCAGAAGAACAACTGAGATCGCTAATTCTGTCAACTACCGAATGACAAAAAAGCGCCGTTAACTTCTTAATGCGCAGCAACTTCTGATCGAGTGCATGGAGAGCGGCAATAGAGCGAGATAGTGGATGATGCTTAGAGACATTCCACTAGGTATGCACTAGCTTTCTCATTCACTCCCGTTTTCCCGCCATGTATATTTAAGTATATGTATATTTTAACGCGATTATGCATGTGTACACGCGCCCAAAAACCCCCTCTCTCACACTGCTCGCGAGCAATTCTCCATCTCTCTCTACTTCTCCTCTAAACTCGTACAGTGGGACGCGTAAAACAAGTTTTAAAAATAAAAATATTAAAAAAAAAAAATTTATTATTAAACACTACTTTTTTAAAAAAAATCACTGGCTGTTAAAATTTACAATCTAAAATAAATGTTGTTATCGCTTTTATGTGTTTTATTTTTTTCATCCAGTCCTAGTCAGTCTTCCAGCAAGCAAAGTTAAAACTATTAACTTTTTTCGTAATATTTGTATTTGGAAAACGCTGTAGTCAAGCACCCAGACTATCTAAGCAATACGTACCATTAATCCTATCACTATGGACGGCAGTCCATGTAGTGACGAAGCGCACCAGGAGTGTGCGAAGGCGACTACTATATATACACGAAGAAATGAAAATCTACTGTGATGGTCCGATCATAATGAATGATACACCTATCGAAAGGTATTACGAAAACTAACAGGATTGCATACCAAGACTCTAAGGGCCGGTTTCTCGAGTGCCGGCTAACATTTCTCGAACAGATAAAGTCCCTGCTAAGGCATTTTGGCTTTCTCGAGCAACAATGTGAGAGCTAACTTTGACAGGGACTCGGAGTCCCTGTTAAGCGTTTTCGACTCGATAGGATGACAGCTGATTTCCCAAAGCCAACTATGAAGATGAAACGAAATTTCAGCTGACTTTTCCTTTAAATTATACCCAAACAGCTGATGAAATAATCGAAGCACGCCATTTTTTACCCTTCACAGCACAATTCTGTGCGTTAACAGCACTCTGTAATTGTTTCTCGTTCAGATAAATTAAAGCAGTCGAGAAAGCCGATTTGCTTTTACGAACAGTTTATCTGGTATTTATGTTTTTCGAACAGATAGCTATCAGGGAAACGCTGCAATAGAAAATGCCTGTGAAGGGAAAAAGGCTGGAATAGTTTGCTAGAGCGGGCCGAATGAGAAAATATTAGAAAGTCTATTTAATGACGAGTGTAATAATTTTTCGTCACAAATGTTGCTATCAGAACTTTTGTATGTTGAAGGTGCGATCGTCACTAGTTTTTTACCTCGTTAAGAGGTGTTTTTATTTGATATTCATGTACAATAAACCCTAAATTTAGGAATACTTAGGCCTATACTCAGCTATTCCAATGAATAAATAGTGTACACATAATATACAACTTACCCGTAATTCATCACAAATTTATCTAGAATCCATATATATTTTATCTGAAAATAATGTAAAATATAAAAAGAATTAATGTATAATCCTCGGCTGTTGGTTTTGGATTTAACAGTCTTTGAAAGAATATCAGACAATAGCAAAATGATACCGATACGATACGTATCCGCTAAGTAGTGGGTATCCGAACCAAGCACAGGTGCGTGTGCTCGCTAAGTAGATGGTACACAAACCCTACATGGAGTGTGCACTCGCTAGATTAGCGAATGCCCAAAGCAAATACACTAAAAAAAAATTTAGAAAGACGTATTAGCTGAATACCAAGAACATTACCAGCGCATTTGGTTGGCGTGTTAGTTTAATTACAGAGTACACTCACCAACATGTTAGGAGTTGCCCTCTGACTACTGGCGGCTATAAGTGTGGCCAAGTGAAATCGTGCACAGATAAAGCAGGAGCAGCCACAGAAAAAGCAGCAATAGGAGCAGCGGATTAATCAGCAGGAGGAGCAGCAGCAGGAAGAGGAGCACCTGACGGATCACCAAGCCAGCTTCTGCGTTAGTCCCCTCCACCAGTTGCTCTTTCTGATCCCCATGCTGCTCCTCCTTATTCCCCAGTTGCTCTTCCTTCCACTCCTGCTGCCCGTCCTCCTCATCGTTCTGCTCTTGCTCCTGTATTTTCACTTCATCCTGCTTTTCCTCCTCCTGCCCTCTTTTTTCTCCTACTCTTCCTCACCCTCTGTATTCCTATATTCTCACTTAAAAATTAAACAAATATTTTTAACAATATTTTATACGATTTTATGGTATTGCCTATAACTGGATCATTTGTAAAAAACAACTATAGCATGTGCGGAAATCGGCAAGGTAGCGAACTTTTACGCTTCAGCGGAATTCTTATATGTAATAGATGCAGTGCAAATTAATTTTTCTCCTCTTCCTCCGCCTTTTTTTCTACCTTGTCCTTGTTCTTATTTTATATTTAAAACCAATTTTACCAATTTTCTGTTTTAAAACGCCAAAATGAATTTAAAATATAAAATGCATGGTACCAGGACTGCTTTGCAATCTATTACAAAAACAAGAGAGAACGCTATAGTCGGGTTGTTGTCCCGACTATCTAATACCCGTCACTCAGCTAAAGGGAGTGCGAACGCTGTGTCGGGTTGGTGTCCCGACGAATAGTCGTAACTCAGCTAAAGGGAGTGCGAGGGAGATAGATATATAATTTTTGATTGCGTATAACTTTTTAATGAATGGTCTGATTTGAAAAATGTCTTCTACATTTCGATAGGTATAAATATACACAACAAAATTGCATTTATACTTCTCGGAAATCTTTAAAGATGTGGGCGCAGGACCCATTTTAAAATCGTTACAGGGGGCGTGGCGCTCGGCTAAAATAAACCTGCGCTGCGTAGGAAGCCAAAGAACATGTGTGGGAAATCTCAACCTTCTAGCTTTTGTAGTTTCTGAGATCTCAGCGTTCATACAGACGGACAGACAGACAGACAGACAGACGGACAGACGGACATGGCTAGATCGACTCGGCTA